>NW_026652276.1:145666557-145792200 GCF_009828535.3 Hylobates moloch | reverse complement strand
TTTTTTTTTTTTTTTTTTTTTTTTTTTGGAGACGGAATCTCGCTTTTTTGCCCAGGCCAGACTGCAGTGGCCTGATCTCAGCTCACTGCAAGCTCTGCCTCCCGGGTTCATGCCATTCTCCTGCCACAGCCTCCCGAGTAGCTGGGACTACAGGCATCCGTCACCATGTCCGACTAATTTTTTGTATTTTTAGTAGAGACGGGATTTCACCGTGTTAGCCAGGATGGTCTTGATCTCCTGACCCCGTGATCCACCCTCCTCGGACTCCCAAAGTGCTGGGATTACAGGCGTGAGCCACCGCGCCCGGCCTGCATTGGCTTTTTAGTCAGCTGAAAACATATTTTCTGGAATGTTTTCCCACCGTCATTACCTGTACAGCCTAGAGCCTGAACACTTCTGGGAACACAAATTCTAGACAGAGAAAACTTGAGGAAGGTAGTTGTCCTTGAAAGAAAACACTGGCTTAGAATTCTTCTCAATTGAGGATTTTAAAAAACAGGATGACCTTGAATTGAACATCTTAAAATCAGTGCAGGCCACTCTGATTCGCTCCAAACTTGGAGTTCTCATTCACAGCAGTCTCTTGGTGGGGCACATAGCAAAAATGTTGTAACAGCGGTTGTTGCTATAACATCCCCCCAGAGACTGTTTGGGTCTTAATTAGATCATAACATATTATTTCCAAACTCTAAATAGAGAACAAATAGCTTTCTTCCACATCCTTGCCAACTTTCGTCTTTTTGATATTAGCCATTCTAACAGGATGAGGGGCCGTCCCATTGTGTGGTTGTGGTTTTTTTTCCTAATTGACATAGTGTTCTGTCATTTTCCCCCCAATTGTTATTGTAGTTCTAATTTGCATTTCCCTCATGATTAGTGATGCTGAGCAGTTTTGCATGAACCTGTTGGCCATTTGTATGTCCTTCGCCCATTTTAAAAATCAAGTTTTCTTGCTATTGAGTTGTATGAGTTCCTTAAAGGGTTAATATACAAAACGTTTAGCAGATGTGTGGTTTGCAAATATTTTTCCTACTCTGTGGAGTATCTTTTCACTTTAATTATTTTGCTGTACAAAAGCTTTTTAGTTTTATGCAACCCTATTTGCTTATTTTTGCTTTTGTTGTTTGAGCATTCAAGGTCATAGCCAAAAAAGAAGAAGAAAAAAAAATCCTTGACTAGATCAGTGTTGTAGAGCAAGCTTATCCAGCTTGTGGCCCACAGGTCACATGCGGCCCAGGATGGCTTTGAATGACGCTCAACACAAATACGTAAATGATCTTAAAACATTACGAGATTTTTTAGGCCAGGCATGGTGGCTCATGTACTTTGGGAGGCCGAGGTAGGCAGATCACCTGAGGTCAGGAGTTTGAGACCAGCCTGGCCAACATGGCGAAACCCCGTGTCTACTAAAAATACAAAAATTAGCCAGGTGTGGTGGTGTGTACCTGTAGTCCCAAATAGTTGGTAGGGGCGAGATCACGCCACTGCACTCCAGCCTGGGCAACAGAGCAAGACTCTGTCTCAAAACAAACAAAAAAACCCAAAAAAACCTGAGGTTTCTTTTTTTTTTTTTTTTTTTTTAGCTCATCAGCTATCATTGGTGTTAGTGTATTGCATGTATGGCCCAAGACAATTCTTCTTCCAGTGTGGCCCTGAGAAGCCAAAAGATTGGACACCTTGTTGTAAGAGCTTTTCCACTAGGTTTTCTTCTAGCAGTTTTACAGTTTCAGGTCTTACTTCTTAAGTCTTTAACCTCTTTTAAGATTTTTTTTTCCAAGGTATAAGATAAGGGATCTGTACTTCTGATATTGTCACCTTGTTCCTGACAGTAGTAGCAGCTGTAAGCGCCAAATAATAACATAGCCTAACAGAAATGGAGTGTCCTGGCCGGGCACAGTGGCTCACACCTGTAATCCCAGCACTTTGGGAGGCTGAGATGGGTGGATCACACGGTCAGGATTTTGAGACCAGCCTGGCCAAGATGGTGAAACCCTGTTTCTACCAAAAATACAAAAATTAGCCAGGCACGGTGGCAGGTGCCTGCAATCCCACCCTCTCGGGAGGCGGAGGCAGGAGAATCACTTGAACCTGGGAGGCGGAGGTTGCAGTGAGCCGAGATCACGCCACAGCATTCCAGCCTGGGCAACAGAGCAAGACTCTTGAAAGAAAGAAAGGAAAAGGAAAGAAAAAAGAACAGGAAAGAAAGGAAAAGAAAGGCTTGTCCTTGGAAGCCACTCACACCTCACTAGGACTCAGGCTCAGACCTTTTCCCAGGGAGCTAAGGCAGCCTCTTGATATTTTAATAAGGCTGAATATGGATCAGCCTGTAGTGTTCCTGAACTCATTAGCTACACTTCTCAGAATTTCCTTGCAGTTTGGATTTGTGAAACCACCAGGCAGACAGGAGAATTGATTGGCCGCAACTGTTTTGGAATGAATGTCTATTGTCAGATGCTTTCCTGAGGTGTGACCAAAAAGTTTGGAGTAGTAAAGTCCAAGGCCAAAGTTCCAGCTTGACCTGCTCTGTGAGGTGTTCCCTCACCCCCCTAGGTGGAATTAATCACTCTCACCTGCCTTCCCAGACCTTGGGGCTCCCTACTGTGGTGGAAGTGTTCCTTCAAGGGACTTGACCCCAAACCACAAGCTCCCCAAAACGCAATGGCAGAGGAGGCAGGCTTTTGTTTCTTTCGCCCAACCCTCCAGAGTTCAGCAGCCAGAGGTTCCCCTCACCTGTTAATCACAATGACTCAAATCTCACAATAATTTCAAAATGGAGGAACCTCATAAAACTGGGATAAGAAAATGAAAAGCAGAAGTTTTACTGGATTGTTAGCAGAGCTGATCAAAAGAAATTGGAGACCCTTTAGAAATCAGGTTTTGGCAGAAAGAAAACAACCCAAGGTCTTATCTTATGACATAGTGGGGAGTGAGGCTGTGTCGCACCTTTGAATCAATATTTAATATCACAGTTGAGCTCCGGGGACAAAACACTTCACAGGCTGTGGTAGATATGGCAGTAAAAACCCACAGGCTTCTCCAGGGGTTGATACCGTCACTGTGGTATTCCCCTGGCCTGGTACATCACCCCACAGCACCTCCAAGTTGCATCCCTTTAGGGGTTTCCATTCCCCCCAAGTCCATTGTGAAAGGGGCCCCCTGAAGTTGGCTAATTTGGGGCCCTGTAGTCCACTCTCCTTAGCTCTGCCTCAAGACCCAAGTCTGTTCAAATAGCACCTCCCTGCAGAGACTTTCCCAGCTCGGCGGGGGGAGAATTGCTGCTGTGTACCACAGCATGTGGGCTCTCCTCTTTCAAACACAATTACACGGTATTGATGACATTTAATCATTATCTCTCCTACTCTCTGGGAGCTCCCTGGGTACAGATACTATGTTTTGTTTTTTTATTTGTTTGTTGCCCAGGCTGGAATGCAATGGTGCGATCTCAGCTCACTGCAACCGCCGCCTCCTGGGTTCAAGTGTTTCTTTTGCCTCAACCTCTTGAGTAGCTGGGATCACAGGCACCCGCCACCATGCCTGGCTAATTTTTTGTATTTTTAGTATTGGCCAGGCAGGTCTCGAACTCCTGACCTCAAGTGATCCACCCACCTCGACCTCCCAAGGTGCTGGGATTATAGGCATGAGCCACCACGCCCAGCTGAGACAATGTTTTATTCACCTTTCCTCTCTCTGGCCTTAGTCCAGCGCCTGGCACAGAATGTTTGTTCGCTTGAACCTTGGTGAGGCTCCTTGGGAGGGTGAGTCACAAGTCTACGCAGGGTGACCCACAACCCGCAAAGCCCACCTACCAACATCGGGTTGACGAGAGGGGACCCCAATACCAATTCCTGAGGCTGTGGGAAAAACAGTCTGGCTCTGTGACAGGGCCCAGTAATCCAAGGGGCCAATGTGAGTGTTTAGAGGCACAGCTTCAGAACACACAACGGCTGTGAAAGCTGAGGAAATGCTGCAAGGGGTGGGAGTCACAGCCTGCACTTTGGTTCCACAAATAGACTGGAGAAATGGTGGAGGAGGGGCCTCCTCACGTGGGAACCTCCTACGGGAGAGGCTGCAAGCAGTGCTTTGGGATGCTCGCAAACCACAGGCTCGGTGCCCTGAGAAGCCAACAGCTCATCGCAGGCCTCGGTGCCCACCCCAGGCTGCTGTCCCTGCCGTTACAAGCCCAGAAGACATGCCTGGCAAACCCACACAGAACATCTGAGTGGACAGACAATACGAACCCCACAGTCCCAGGGGAGTTTGGGGTGCAGAGAGCTAGTACCTTACTCCTAGGTTTATAAAATACAAAGTCCCTGTTTGTCTTCTCTTTAAAAGGATTTTGTCCTCCTTCCAATGAGATTGACAAAGTGGGGGACAAAATAATTTTGAAAATATAAATATGCAAATCCATAGTATTTATAACAGATTATAAGAGAGGTCATTTTAATCCTGGCCCTTCCTTCTGCACGGTCTCTGGAGGGCAGAACCAGTATAAAGGCAGTGGAAATCCAGGAAAAAGGATTAAGTTTACATGAGGTGGGAAGAATATTCACCAACAGCTACAGCTGCCCGGTGGTGGAATGAGCTGTTCTATGATGATGGGAAGGGTAAGCTGAGGCTGTAGGGTGAGCAGTGATTCCAACATTTTAGTTATAATGAACTTTTGTCGTAAAATGTGTGGCTCTTTAAATGTCTGTTATTGAGCTGGGCATGGTGCCTGTAATCCCAGTGCTTTGGGAGGCCAAGGCAGGAGGATTCCTTGAGGACAGGAGTTTGAGACCAGCCTGGGCAACATAGCAAGGCTGTGACTCTACAAAAAGTTAAAAATTAGCCAGGCATGGTGGCATATGCCTGTAGTCCCAGCTGCTCAGGAAGCTGAGGCAGGAGAATCGCTTGAGCCCAGGAGTTCAAAGTTATAGTGAGCTATGATCATTCCACTGCCCTCCAGCCTGGGTGACAAAGAGATCCTGTCTCAAAAAAAAAAAAAAATCATTCAGTACCTGCATGACAAAGAGCTACTTGAAACTAAGCCACACTTCTAAATTTTTATTGAATTGCAATACCATCTACACCTATTTGCTGTGAGGGACATGTTTATTTGGCCCAAAGACAATGTTTGATTCACATGTGGATTTGAGGGTCCTCTGCTGTCAAAAGGGGGTTCATGGTCCATAGCTTAAGAAACACAGATGCATAATTCATGCATGGAGTAAGCAGAGGTCGGAGTGATAAGCTTCCCAGTATCAAAACTATATGAATTTAGTCATTTATACATTATGTGCCAGTCCCGTAATGTGTGATGTTAAGGGCCCGATGGTCCAGTATGGGCACATCAGGAAGCTTGTGCAATCTCTTTCTAGTTTAGCCCTTGGGCCTTTGGCCCAGCCTGCTCTGTACTTACTCTCTGTTCTCTCTGAAGCAAGATCCTGAGGTCTGTGTGGTGTCATCTCCCAAAGTAGGCCCCTGTCTTCTCCCCAGCCCCTGGGGCTAGCTTCAGAGAAAGTGTTTGTGACTGTAGCTTCTCACTTTCCCATGAAGCCCCAGGACACACATTTGGGAACCTTTTGGCTCTGCTGCTAACACAGCAAACAAGAGGTTCCCAAATTACCACACCAGGGATGTAATTAGGGTCTGTAATCAGGAAGTCCTTGTACTAATGGACTGTAGTTAATTTACAATTCCTGACTCTCTCAGGAAGTTGCTTTTGGCTTCAATCCTCTGGCTCAGTACCCCAAAGGTAGTGATTATCAAAC
The DNA here is from genome assembly GCF_009828535.3 of Hylobates moloch. Lineage (NCBI taxonomy): Eukaryota > Metazoa > Chordata > Mammalia > Primates > Hylobatidae > Hylobates > Hylobates moloch. The sequence goes on along the minus strand of NW_026652276.1, from coordinate 145,786,450 downwards.
CACCCCCCCCTTCTGATTCTGCCTTTACTAAGCAACCAAGTTCTGAAAACAATGTCCAAGCCCATGAGTAGATGGCAGTTTTGGGGGAAAGAGGGGCATTTTGCATTTCTGAGAACCTCTCTAATTCTCCTCAGGTAGGAAATATGACCTGTAAAAATGATTTTGGTCATTAACATTAAGGACATACATAGTGCTGGAAAACCTTGTCTCTGAAATCACAGATGATGAGAAACTGTTGTTTGGAATCATTTCAGTAAGAATGGAACGTCCCGGTCTTGCCTGAAGACTCGACATGGGGGTCATTTCACATCATTCCACACAAAGACACAACTTCAGCATCAATCCTCCCCGAGGGCCAGCACTCCACATTTATCTTAACTTGTATAGTTCTAAGGAACAAGGACCCTGAGTCTCTTTCTCAGCCCTGCTGCTAATCAGAATGTGACGTTCGTAGTGAAGCCTAAAATAATGTTTTTAATAGGACATGATTCTCCCCAGACCACACGACTCTTGTGAGTGACTGACCAATGACATCTCCAGCCCCTGTGAACATTCTCCTGTCTCCTGAGCAAAGATTACTGAGAAAATTCCTAAACTTCCCTTGCTTCAGGACAGCACCCAATCCACAGCTGATACCACTTCGTTTGGTAGCTCCTTAGACTCACTGAGCATAAGCACGAGCCCTAAACAAAGCCCCTTCTAGTCCCTCTTCCTGAGCTGCTCCTCTGTCCTCCATAGCATGCAGTCTCCCTTGCTACAGCAAGTTAATAAAACTAACTTTGGACCAGGTGTGGTGGCTCACACCTGTAATCTCAGCACTTTGGGAGGCCGAGGTGGGAGGATCACGAGGTCAGGAGTTCGAGCCTAGCCTGGTCAACATGGTGAAACCCTGTCTCTATTAAAAATACAAAAAAATTAGCCAGGTGTGGTGGTGCATGCCTGTAATCTTAGCTATTCAGGAGGCTGAGACAGAAGACTTGCTTGAACCCGGGAGGCAGAGGTTGCAGTGAGCTGAGATTGCACCACTGCACTCCAGCCTCGGTGACAGAGCAAGACTCCATCTCAGAAAAAAAACTTTGACCACACATGTGTTCCTGGTTGTCTTTTTCTGATGGGCTTTATCATAACGACTGGGTTCAAGCCATTTCCTCTCCATGAGGTCAATTGGTAGACAGATACTAATTTCCATATGATTACTACATGCCAAGCACTATGGTATATAATTTGTGCTGCATATTTTATTCAATTTTTTGAGACTCTGTGAAGAAGGTATCATTCCCTCATTTTACAGATGAGGAAACTAAGGCTCAGATTAAGAACTTCAATAGTACACTGCTAATAAACAGAAGAGGTGGAATTAAATCTAAGTCTTTTCTAGTGGGGTATCATTCAATCAAACATAATAAATGTTAAAGACATTTATGAACAAAGGGATGAGGGGTTTCTGAGGGACCATCTGAGAGAGTAGGGGGAGATACCTTAATGCTTAAGGTATGTCTTACAGAGTGAGTCCGAGTTTGTCATATGAAGAAATGGGAAAAGGTGCTCTATAAAGAGTAGTGGCCAAGCGCGGTGGCTCACACCTGTAATCCCAACACTTTGGGAGGCTGAGGCGGGTGGATCACTTGAGATCAGGAGTTCGAGACCAGCCTGGCCAACATGGTGAAACCGCGTTGCTACTAAAAATACAAAAATTAGCTGGGGGTGGTGGCACGTGCCTGTAATCACAGCTATTCGGGAGGCCGAGGCAGGAGAATCGCTTGAACCCGGGAGGCAAAGGTTGCGGTGAGCCGAGATGGTGCCACTGCACTCCAGTCTAGGTGACAGAGTGAGACTCCATCTCAAAAAAAAAAGTATATGCAAAGCTTGGCATTGAAATGATATGGTGAGATTGCCAGGCATGGTGGCTTGTGCCTGTACTCACAGCTACAGTGGGGTAGATTGCTTAAGACCAGCAGTTTGAAACCAGCCTGGGCAACATAGTGAGATCCTGTCTTTAAAAAAATTAAAAACAAAAATTAGCTGGCCATGGTTCCACATGTCTGTAGTCCTAGCTAATTGGGAGGCTAAGGCAGGAGCACCACTTGAGCCCAGGAGTTTGAGAATGTAGTTAGCTATGATTGTGCGATTGTACTCCAGTCTGGGTGACAAGAGTAAGACCCCATCTCTTTAAAAAAAAAAAAAAAAGGGTATGGTGAGTTTGAAAAATAGCAAAAAGCAGATGAAGCGAGAATGATTCTAGTTGACAGAAGGGCAGCATGGAGGATGCAAAGAGTAGAAACAGACTGGAGACAGGAAAGCCAGGTAGGAGGCAGTCTCTGTAATTAGGCAAGAACGAATGAGGGTTTGGAATAAGGAAGAAACAGTGGAAATGAAGACAAGAAGCTGGACTCACAGAAACATTTTGGAGGTAACATAAGTAGGATTTCGACAACAGATTCGTTTGTTGTATGAAGATCCTGGACTGAATGAAGTCCAGGGTTTGGGAGATTTGAAGGGATAATGACCCATTAAATGAGCTGGCAAATACAGGTGGTAAAGCAGGTCTGGGATGTTCAGAGAAGGGTGGGAACACGGAATGGATGCCAAAAGCTGGGAGAAACGCCAAGTTCATGCCTATGGAAAAATGGAATTGAGGATGGGGCTAAAACTGGACAGAGGAAACTTCATCTGTAATGTTTTTCTTTTTTTCAAAAATAACTTGAAGTGATTGTACATATCTGGTGTGATATACACAAATGCTTAATTTCTGTATTTTTAAAAAACTTCCCAAAATTAGTGCTTGGAATTATTTAAAATAATGTAGCAAACATTTTTGGAGTGCCTGCTATGTGTCTGGCACTGTTTCAGGCATTTGAAATATTTGCTCTCTATGAAGCCTTCCTTTCAGCAGTTAGCAGGCCTGGAGTTCAGAAGTCTGATTCTGACGTGGTCAGTAAGTGTATGACCTGGGCAAGTTGCTTCCCTGCCGCGCCCCACGCCCCACAACCCCCCATCCCCCACCCGCGCCAGGGATCTATCGCAGTTCTCAAGTCCTGTGACTTAATACCGCAGCTGGCACCTCAGAATTCCTTATTCTTACAGAGCTGGTCCCCACAGTGCCGCCCCTGGGCGTAAACTTCTCCATAAAGGGAGTGTAGATGATGGGCTGACCTAAGAACGGTTTCCAAATGGTCTTTACACCTCTGCCTCCCATCCCAGTCTAGTCCAGGATAACAGATTTTCCTCGTGCGATTTCAAATTTGCAAGGGAATCTTGAATATTTTTTAGTAATGAGAGAGGGTAGATTATATGTCCTAATCCCAGCCTAATCAGATTAACAGCAACTTCTGGACATTCAGTACCAGGAACTGTTTTAGGTGCTGTGGAGAGGAGTTAAAAATGAAACAAAAATTATTGCCTTCATGAGGCTTACATTAGTGGACAGAGTCCAAAAAAAAAAAAGTGACAACGTAATGCGCCACTGCGACGCAAAGCAAAGCAAGGAGGTCAGGCAACACCAGTTCTTTATTCCCGCACGCCCTAATCCCCAAGTAGCTCTTCCGGGTCACTGCTGTCTTCACGGGCTCCAGACTCCGCCCATGGCCCGTCCTTCAAGCCTTGACTCCGCCCACGCATCGACGTAGAATTTCCGAGCCGGGCTCCGTAAAGTCCTACCCACCCGCGACGCCGACGCGAGGCTGCTGCTATGGGGCCGGGCGGCCGTGTGGCGCGGCTGCTTGCGCCACTAATGTGGCGCAGGGCGGTTTCCTCGGTGGCGGGGCTCGCGGTTGGAGCCGAGCCCGGGCTTCGGCTGCTGGCCGTGCAGCGGCTTCCCGTAGGAGCAGCGTTCTGCCGGGCTTGCCAGACCGCAAGCTTTGTCCGCGGCCTGCACAGCGAGCCTGGGCTGGAGGAGCGGGCGGAGGGGACGGACAACGAGGGACGCCCAGAATCGGACGCGGCAGGTACGGGCGTGGAGGAGAACGAAGGCGACCCTCTCCGGGCGGTCTGGAGTCAGGTCCCAGCCAAGGTGGCTCTGGGTTCCCCTTTGTGCATTTCTCTTGGAGTCACAAAACTCCTGCACATCCAGAGCTGGAAGGGACTTCAAAGGTTGTTGGCGCCAACCTTCCTGTTTCACAGTGAAGAAACTGAGGGCAAGAGATGAACTGCAAAATCCCAGCCTCCCGGACGGCCACCTCCCACCCTTGGCATCACAGTCTCACCGTCCTCGCTTCCTTTTACGCTCTTCCTAGAATCCTGGGAAATGGGTTTGTGGGGACTGTTAGGGCTTGAGGATTCTGAGGAGCCAGCGTCTGGGTGCGAAGGGGTGCGTAGGAAGCGCCAGTAGGAGATGGGTCCAAGTTAATATCCTCTAGTTATTGCTGACGTTTTTAGAAACTTAAGAATGGTAAACAGATCACATCTAAGAATGTAGAGTATGAAAGGGAGAGGCCTTAGTGGGCTTAGCTACTAGGTCCTTTGGAGTCGGCTTTAGAACTTGGGCGAGCTTTAAATTTACAGCCTGTAATACTCCAAGCTGAAGATCAGAATATCTAAATCTTTACGGGAAAAAAAATTAGATTTTCACAGGTAACAGTTGTTAATAACCCAGTGGTTTTATATGAAAACTTGAAGGTTCAAAATAATAATTACTTAAAAATGTAGCTCTGGCCGGGCGCGGTGGCTCACGCTTGTAATCCCAGCACTTTGGGAGGCCGAGGCGGGCGGATCACGAGGTCAGGAGATCGAGACCACAGTGAAACCCCGTCTCTACTAAAAATACAAAAAAAAAAAATTAGCCGGGCGTGGTGGCGGGCGCCTGTAGTCCCAGCTACTCGGAGAGGCTGAGGCAGGAGAATGGCGTGAACCCGGGAGGCAGAGCTTGCAGTGAGCCGAGATTGCGCCACTGCACTCCAGCCTGGGTGACAGAGCGAGACTCCGTCTCAAAAAAAAAAAAAAAAAAAAAAAAATGTAGCTCTTTCAGTGACTGATCTTAGGCCACAGTAATTCTGCTAGGCCTCAGTTTCTTCATCTCTCAATTGAAGGTTGTGGACCAGATACTATCTAAGAGCCCTTCCAGCTCACAATTCTGTGACCCGTTATAACTGAGATTCAATTTAATATGCTCCAGGATATCATCTCCTACCCAATTTGTGGTGCTGTTTTCTTTGCACAGCATTTCTGTGATTGTGGTGTATAAGTATTAGTCAATAGAAGGTCATTTGTCACTGATGTCTGGTTCTACTTGCATATGGTTAATAGCGAAGGATGTATAGTGGCTCTGCGTAATCTGAGCACCCTGACCATAGAAGTTGAGCGGTGCTATGATACTACTGCCCAGGTTCAGCTTCCAGGAGGCCTTTGCCCTGCTATCTGTAAAAACACTTTGGATCTAAACACCTTCATGGAGGAACAGTCAGCTGCCAGCATCTCTGGGCGCATACAGGTCTATCTGCTTGGCCGTCCTGATACAAACAACTATTTGTGCATTTCAGATCATACTGGTCCCAAGTTTGACATCGACATGATGGTTTCACTTCTGAGGCAAGAAAATGCAAGAGACATTTGTGTGATCCAGGTTCCTCCAGAAATGAGATATACAGATTACTTTGTGATTGGTAGTGGAACTTCTACCCGACACTTACATGCCATGGCCTTCTACCTTGTGAAAATGGTAGGATGCTTTCTTTTCTCTTTTGGACCATTAACTGAGTGGAATAGTGACAGTGCATCAGGCCAAGGAGCCACACTTAGAGAGTAAACCCATTATACAAAGTTACAGAAGAAGCCCAAATTTTCAGAATTTGCATGAATTCATTTTATGTTCTTTGATAGTGAAAGATATGGGAACAAATATCCAGACCTATTGAGTTAGGATATTTCTAATTCTTTTCTCTTGTGACCGCAAGGAAGATTTTTTTTTTTTTTTTTTTTTTAATTGAGATGGAGTTTTGCTCTTGTTGCCCAGGCTGGAGTGCAATGGCACGATCTCAGCTCACCGCAACCTCCGCCTCCCAGGTTCAAGTGATTCTCCTGCCTCATCCTCCTGAGTAGCTGGGATTACAGGCATGCACCACTACGCCCAGATAATTTTGTATTTTTAGTAGAGACGGGTTTCTCCAAGTCGCTCAGGCTGGTCTCAAACTCCTGACTTCAGGGGATCCGCCTGCCTAAAGTGCTAGGATTACTGGCATGAGCCACCACACCCAGCCGGAAGATAATATTTTATAACCTGAGGCAAGCTAGAAGACAGTATAACCAGAGGGATTTCTAGAGGCACTATCCATTGCGGTAGCCACTAGCTACATGTGCCTATTTAATTATAAATTAAAATATAAATTCAGCCAGGTGTGGTGGCTCAAGCCTGTAATCCCAGCACTTTGGGAGGCCAAGGTGGGTGGATCACAAGGTCAAAAGATCAGGACTATCCTGGCCAACATGGTGAAATGCCGTCTCTACTAAAAATACAAAAATTAGCTGGGCGTGGTGGCATGTGCCTGTAATTCCAGCTACTCGGGGGGCTGAGGCAAGAGAATCACTTGAACCCGGGAGGTGGAGGTTGCAGTGAGCCGAGATCATGCCACTGCACTCCAACCTGGTGACAGATCCAGACTCTGTCTCAAAAAAAATAAAAATAAGATATAAATTCAGTTCTGAAGTTAGATTAGCTATATTTCAAATGCTCAATAGCCACGTGTGGCTAATGGCTACCATATGGGACGGCCATAAAGCATTTTCATAATTGTAAAACATTCTATTAGATAGTGCTGGCCTGGAGTTTCATTCAAAGATTTGAGCATGTCCAGTGTTCCCAGGCACTGTACGGGGTATTGGGAAGGTAAGAACAAAAAAGATGTAGTCCTTGCCCTTACAGGTCTAGTTGAGGAAAGAAAGGGGGATTGTTTTCCAGTTGCACTGAATATGAATCAGTATGAGGAAGAAAGTGTACTTGGAAGCCTCTAGCTGACTCTGGTACCATTTCACAGGGCCATCATACCTTTCTTAGTCTTAGTCTGTTGAGAATTGGTCATAGAGGACGCACTTAAGACCAAAAGAGTAGCCGAGATTGTATAGAGAAGGGTTGTAAAATAAAAAGGTGGGGCCTGTACACAAAATGCTGGTACAACATGACAGAGCAGAAGAAGATGCCAAAAACGGGGTAATTGGAGAGATAGGAAGAGAACTAGGAAAGCATAAAGAAGAGATATAAAGACAGCATACCAGGGTCTCTATCAGATGTAATAGTGGGATGGAGTAAGACTTAGTGACCACTGGACTTGCGGATATAAAAAGAACGGGAGGTTTTACAGAGAAGTTTCTGTGAAAGAATAAAGAAATAGAAATTGCCTTTACAAAGATTTTAGATGAGGAGAGAAATGCAAAGGCAAGAAAGTTTTGTTGTTTGTGGTAAAATACATATAATGTAAAACCTACCATTTAATCTTTTTTTTTTTTTTTTTTTTTGAGAGAGTCTCGCTCTGTCGCCCAGGCTGGAGTGCAGTGGCTCGATCTCAGCTCACTGCAAACTCCGCCTCCCAGGTTCAAGTGATTCTCCGGCCTAAGCCTCCTGAGTAGGGATTATAGGCACCCACCACCACGCTAGGCTGATTTTTCTATTTTTAGTAGAGATGGGGTTTCACCAGGTTGGTCAGGCTGGTCTCAAACTCCTGACCACCTCGGCCTCCCAAAGTGCTGGGATTACAGGCATGAGCCACTGTGCCCAGCCCATTTAATAATTTTAAAATGTGTTGTTCAGTAGCTTTAAGTACCTTCACATTGATGTGCAATCATTACCACCATCCATCCCAGAACTTTTTTCATTTTGCAAAACTGAAACTCTGAACTCATTGAACAATAACTCCCCATTTCTCCTTCCCTAGGCAGCTACCATTCTATTGCCTGTCTCTATGAATTTGACTACTTTTCAGTATCTCATAAAAGTAGAATCATAAATTTGTGACCGACTTATCTGACTTGGCATAATGTCTTCAAGGTTCATCCGTGTAGTAGCATGTGCCAGAATTTCCTTCTTTCTTAAGGCTGAGTAATACTCTATCTTACGTGTATACCACATTTTGTTTATCCATTTATTCATTGATGGACACTTAGATTGCCTCCACCTTTTGGCTATTGTGAATAATGTTGGTATAAATATGGGTATAGAAATACTGTTCATGAGGCTGGGCGCAGTGGCTCATGCCTGTAATCCCAGCATCTTGAGAGGCCAAGGTGGGCGGATTGCTTGAGCTCAGAAGTTTGAAACCAGCCTGGGCAACATGGTGAAACCCCATCTCTACATAAAAGACAAAAAATAAAATAAAAAATTGGCCGGGCTTGGTGGTGTGTGCCTGTAGTCCCAGCTACTCGGAATGCTGAGGTGGAGGATTGCTGGAGCCCAGGAGCTTGAGGCTGCAGTGAGCCGGGATTGTACCACTGCACTCCACCCTGGGTGACAGAGCAAGATGCTGTCTCAAAAAAAAAAAAGAACAAAAAAGACCAAAAAAAAAACCAAAAAACAAACCAAAAAAAGGCTGGGTTCACGCTTGTAATCCCAGCACTTTGGGAGGCCAAGGCAGGTAGTTCACCTGAGGTTAGGAGTTCAAGACCAGCCTGGCCAAAATGGTGAAACCCTGTCTATTAAAAATACAGTAATTAGCTGGGTGTGATGGAGGGTGCCTGTAATCCCAGCTACTTGGGAGGCTGAGGCACGAGAATCGCTTGAACCTGGGAGGTGGAGGTTGCAGTGAGCTGAGATTGTGCCGCTGCTCTCCAGCCTGGGCAATAAGAGCGAAACTCAGTCTCAAAAAAAAAAAAAAAAAAAGTTTATGTCCTTTTAATGCTTTGAGGTATGTGCAAAGAAATGGGATTGCTGGATCATATAGTGATTCTGTTTTTAATTTTTTTTTTTTCGTTCACCAGCCTAGCACAAAGCTGAATGTTTTTAATTTTTTGAGGAGCTCCTGTATTCTTTCATAATGGCTACACCACTTTACATTTCCTCTAGCAGTGCAGTTTCCAGTCTTCACATCCTCATCAACACTTCTTTTCTGGTTTTGGTAATAGCCATCCTAATGGGCCTGAAGTGACATCTCATTGTGGTTTTTATTTGTATTTCTCTAAGGATTAGTGATGTTGAGCATATTTTCTTTTGCTTATTGGCCATTTGTATATATTCTTTGAAGAAAAGTCCTTTGCTTTTCTGTTTGTTTTAAAGAGACAGTGTCTCACTTTGTTGCCCAGGCTTCAGTGCAGTGTGGTGTGGTCATAGCTCACTGCAGCCTGGAACTTCTGGGCTCAAGTGATCCTCTCACCTCAGCTTCCCAAGTTGCTAGGACTAGAGGAGTAGGAGTAGTCAAATTCATAGAGACAGAAAGTAGAATGGTAGGAGTTACTCCACAATGCCCAGCTAATTTATTTTTTATAGAGACAGGGTCTCACTATATTGCCCAGACTCTTTGCCTATTTAAAATCAGGTTGTTTGTTGTTTTGTCGTTGAGTTGTAGGAGCTCTCTTTATATTCTGGATTTTTTTTTTTTTTTTTTTTGAGACGGGGTCTCGCTGTTTTACCCAGGCTGGAGTGCAGTGGCGCGATCTCGGCTCACTGCAAGCTCCGCCTCCCGGGTTCACGCCATTCACCGTGTTAGCCAGGATGGTCTCGATCTCCTGACCTCGTGATCTGCCCGCCTTGGCCTCCCAAAGTGCTGGAATTACAGGCGTGAGCCACCGCGCCCGGCCTATATTCTGGATATTAACCCCTTATCAAATATGTGATTTGCAGATGTTTTCTGCCATTCTGTGGGTTGCCTTTTTACTCTTTTTAGAGTGTCCTTTGATGCATGAAAGTATTTAATTTTGGTGAAGTCCAATTTATTTTTTCATCTGTTGCCTATGTCTTTGGTATTATATCCAATAAATAATTGCCAAACCAGTATCATGTTTTCCCTGTTTTCTTCTAAGAGTTTTATAGTTTTAGGTCTCCTGTTTAGATATTTAACCCATTTTGAGTTAGTTTTTGGAGGCGGTAAGGTTTTCCATGTGGACATTTCCTCAGCACCATTTGTTGGAAGGACTGTCCTTTGTGCATTGAATGTTCTTGGCTCCCTTGTTGAAAATCATTTGACCATATGCACAAGGGTTTATTTCTGGGCTCTGTATTCTGTTTCATCAGTCTGTATGTCTGTCTTTTTGCCAGTTTCAGACTGTTTTGTTTACTATAGCTTTGTTCTTTTTTGTTTTGTTTTGGTTTTTTTGAGACGGAGTCTCGCTCTGTCGCCCAGGCTGGAGTGCAGTGGCGCCATCTCGGCTCACTGCAAGCTCCGCCTCCCGGGTTCATGCCATTCTCCTGCCTCAGCCACTCCGAGTAGCTGGGACTACAGGCGCCCGCCACCACGCCCGGCTAATTTTTTTGTATTTTTTAGTAGAGACGGGGTTTCACCGTGGTCTGGATCTCCTGACCTCGTGATCCGCCCGCCTCGGCCTCCCAAAGTGCTGGGATTACAAGTGTGAGCCACCGCGCCCGGCCCTATAGCTTTGTTCTAAGTTTTGAAATCAAGAAATACGAGACTCCAACTTTGTTCTTTTACAAGATTGTTTTGGCTATTTGGGGTTCCTTGAGAGTCCATATAACTTTTTTTTTTTTTTTTTGAGATGGAGTTTCGCTCTTGTTGCCCAGGCTGTAGTACAGTGACACAATCTCGGCTCACAGATTCAAGCAATTCTCCTGCCTCAGCCTCCCACGTAGCTGAGGTTACAGGCGCCCGCCACCATGCCCAGCTAATTTTTTGTATTTTTAGTAGAGATGAGGTTTCACCATTTTGGCTAGGCTGGTCTTAAACTCCTAACCTCAGGTGATCCACCTGCCTTGGCCTCCCAAAGTGCTGGGTTTACAGGTGTGAGCCACCGTGCCCGGCCCCACATAAATTTTAGGTTGGATTTTTCTGTTTCTTCAAAAAATATTGTGATCTTGATACAAATTGCACTGAATCTGTAGACTGCATTGGGTAGTATTGGCATCTTTACAATATTGTCTTCCCATCCGTGAATATGAAGTATCTTTCCATTTACTGGCATCTTTAAGTTCTTTCAGCAGTGTTTTGTAGTCTTCAGTGTACAAGTCTTTTGCTCCTGTGGTTAAGATTATTCTGCTAGGCTGGTCACGGTGGCTCATGTCTGTAATCCCAGCACTTTGGGAGGCTGAGGCAGGCAGATCACCTGAGATCGGGAGTTCGAGACCAGCCTCACCAACATGGAGAAACCCCGTCTCTACTAAAAATACAAAATTAGCCGGGCGTGGTGGTGCATGCCTGTAATCCCAGCTACTTGGGAGGCTGAGGCAGGAGAATCGCTTGAACTCAGGAGGCGGAGGTTGCTGTGAGCTGAGATCACACCATTGCACTCCAGCCTGGGCAACAAGAGCGAAACTCAAAACAAGAACGTCTCAAAGGATTATTCTGCTATTGTAAATGGAATCTTAAAAACTTTGTTTTCAGGTTGCTCATTGTTAGTGTATAGAAATATGATGGATTTTTGTGTGCTGAATTTGTTTACTAGCCCTAACTGGGTTTTTTTTGTGGAATCTTTGGGGTTTTCTACATATGAAGTTGTATTGTTTTCAGAGATAATTTTACTTCTTCCTTCCCAATTTGGATACCTTTTTTTTTTTATTGACGAATTGCTCTGACTAGAACTTCCAATACTGTGTTGAATAGAAGTAGCAAAAGCAGGCATACTTAGTCTTGTTCCTGATCTTACAGGAAAGCTTTCAGTCTCACCATTGAATATATTAGTTGTGTGCTTTTCTTCTTACATGGCCTTTATTATGTTGAGGTAATTTCCTTTTATGCCTAGTTTGTTGAGTGCTTTATTGTGAAAGCGTATTGAATTTTGTTAAATGCTTTTTCTGTGTCAGTTCAGATTATCATATAGATTTTTTCTTCATTCTGTTAATGTGGTGTTATTGCATTGATCCATTTTTACATGTTGAACCACCTTGCATTCCAGGGATAAGTCCCACTTGGTCATGGTCTATAATCCTTTTAATATGGTGCTGAGTTTGGTTTGCTAGTATTTTTGTTGAGGATTTTTGCATCAAATGTTCATCAGGGGTGTTGGTCTTATGGAATGAGTTAGGAAGTGTTCCCTGCTTTTCAATTTTTGGGGGAGAATTCGAGTACTGCATTCTTGTTTAAATATTTGGTAAAACTCATCAGGGAAGCCATCTGGTCTAGGACTTTTGTTGGGAGATTTTTGATTACTGATCCAGTCCTCATACTAGTTATGGTCTGTTGAAACTTTATATTTCTTCATGATTCAGTCGGTAGGTTGTGTTTCTAGAAATTTTGCTATTTCATCTAGGTTACCCAGTTGTTTGGTGTACAGTTGCTCATAGTACTCTTAAACAATCCCATTTCTCTAAAATCAGTAGTGTCACTTCTTTCATTTCAGATTTTAGTTCTTTTTTCTTAGTCATTCTAAGAGCCAAATCCTAGTTTCATTGATTTTGTCTTTTTCCTGCCCTAATTATCGTTTTCCTTTGATTTTGGGGTGATGTATATGAGATGTCCTTTGTCTCTTGTAACAGTTTTTACTTAATTGCCATCTTGTTTGGTATTAGTATATCTGTTTTAACAAAAGAACTGAGCACATTTATAGGATGACGGGGTCCCATTAACATGTCATGAAGGCAGATGAGGTGAAATCAGTGGCACTGAAACAACCTGGCTTTATAAACCAGGTAGTATCTGCAGTCTCTAAAGGTGAAGGGAAGCTGGGACGAACACAAGTGATGGATGTAGGTGGGTACCAAATGCTGACCGAGCTTAGCTTTTTCAGCCTCAGAGGCATAGTGAATGAATGGGGTGACCATCTCAGAAGGGCTGGGGCAGGAGAATTCAGGAGAGAGGTGAAGGTAAGATTTAGAGGGAGAAATAGTTTCCCTAAGTTAGTCATCACAGGGCAAAGTATAGCAATGAGAAATGAGTAAGATTAAAAAAAAAAAGACCTTCAGCAAGAACAGGCTTCCCCCATCCCCTCTCCCTTTAATAAACCACCTGGCTTTTTTCAGTACAAACACCTGAAATGTAAACGTGACCCTCATGTTAAGATAGAAGGGAAGGACACTGATGACTGGCTGTGCGTGGATTTTGGTAAGTTATTCTGGAGTATTTTACAGGTTAACTGTTGTTACTACGCTAATCTTGTTTTCAGTTGCAAAAGGATTGAGATCAAATTGATGAATATATTTCCAGGTAAGATTTTTGAAGTGTGTTTAAGGTAACAAAAGTTTTTTTAGTTATAATCCAGGTGGTCTTATTCACATGTAGAATTTTCACCTAAGCAAACCAAAGTACCCTAGATAATGCGCTCCCGGAGGAAGATATATACTACATGGTGTCTATCTACTAGCCACACAGATCAGGGAGATGGTGGACAACTGGATAACATAGTAGAGGTGGGAGAGATTCCTTAGTAGTGGTAGAGGAAAGTCTGGGGGCTGCAGTGCATAAATGAGATGAGGATGAGGTTATTCCAGGCACAAGAAAGGACTAGAGCAGAGGACTAGAATTTCGAAAAGATCTAACAACTTTGGGAATTAATGTGTACATAATTTCAAAGCACCTCCCAACAAGATAATATTTACAAAGGGGAAAACATAAACTGTGTGTCAAGAACTGAGGAATCTGAGATTTTATTCTGCTTGTAAGCTAATACGTTGTCCTGCCAGTTTTCATGGATACTGGTAAAAGACAAGACTATTAGAGAGTTAGAGACAAAGAACAGTTTATTACCACAGCAGTAGCCAGCATCCATTTTGCACTGGTTTCCTGAGCTCTGGATTCCATAGGGCAACACGGGCCAGATGACACCAGCACACACAGTTGTAAAACTGGAACTCAGATGAGGGTGTCTAGGTTTTTTATAACTGGCAGAAAGCAGGCCTACTTTTGCTCTGATGGTTTCTCACTTTTGTCGCTATTAACATTTTGGACCAGGTAATTTTGCACGTGGGGCAGGGGTGTCTCTTGTGCACGGTAGGATGTTTAGCAGCATCCTCCGTTCTCCAATTGTGACAATCAAAAATGACTCTAAACATTACCATTATTACCTAATTGAGAAATGCTGCTGTAAGCAAAGCTGCCCTTTGCCCTGGAGGGAGGCAGTATCTATCTATCTGTTAAGAATATTCACGATACATTCTTGGATAGTCAAAAGGCAGTCAGTGTTTTTGCACAAAAGATGTGCAGAAGTGTGTTACCTATGGAGAATTGTCACCAAAGAGAATCCTGACACCTTTAGTCTCTTCGATAAAGTTACTATCACCAGCAGTGTTATATATTGACATATGCCTCCTATAGGTACACTGAGAAAGGCATAGCATCACTTCTGTGGTATTTTTGCTGGGATGGGGTCCACAGTGATGCTAATCTGGGAACCACACTTGAGAACCACTGCTCTATTCCTAGAGTTAGTAGCCAGTGTGTGTGTGTTGTAAGGTAAGAATAAAAGGAAATGAACTATTCCTTCATTGTATCTCTTATCTGTCCCTGATAGGCAGCATGGTGATTCATTTGATGCTTCCAGAAACCAGAGAAATCTATGAATTAGAGAAATTATGGACCCTACGTTCTTATGATGACCAGTTAGCTCAGATAGCACCTGAGACAGTACCTGAAGACTTCATTCTTGGAATAGAAGAAGATGATACTTCATCTGTGACTCCAGTGGAGTTAAAATGTGAATAAAATATTTTATGCACTGCGTTAGTCATTTCAGATTTGGATTGAGTCACTTATTGGAAAATACAGCTCCTAAAGCCCGTCTCCTTGGTTAGGCTGCTCTTAGGACAAGGCTTGTGTACCTCATGGGCACTCCTGCTAACTGGCATGCAGAGACTGTAGATAAGTGAGCTAATACCTGCAACCAAAAATCATTACACTCTACCCAAAACTTACGACACACTGCCTTTATCCTGGAAATGTCATCAGAATTTCCTGGAGTTAGTTAGCACTGGCTCCTGTGCTTGAGTTCTCCGCTCAGATTTTTATTAATTTAGCTTAAATGTAAATCTTAACCCTGTTTAATGGAATGGCAAAAATTTTAAAACATAAAACATAGCCCACTGGTCCTATTTTTATACTTTTTCTTTGAGGTGATAATATTCTTCTAGGAGGACTTCTGTAACCCTTCCAGAATACTCCAGTAACAGAAGAAAGTAAACAAAGTGTGAGGAAAAACTCTGAAAGCTCTAGTTCTTAGTTCATATGCAAGAGTATTATCAAGGTTCACATTAACTACCGTGGCTGGACACGGTATAACAGAAATCTGCCTAGAGTTTGAAAAACTCAAATTCAGAACATTCACATTCAACTGAAAACCAAAAATAAAACATACTACACAACAAGCTGCACCTTAATGATGAAAAAATTTATTCTGCGTCAAGGTATCTGGAAAATGAAGCTGCATTTGGGGCACATTATACATGAGGAATGATCCATATATGGTGAGTACAAAACTCAATTATAGATTTCTTAGCTAGTACCAGATACTCCAAATTACAAATGCTTAAGTAAAAGTAAAATATGATTTGCCATACTAAAAGGCTAGACGTGAAATATGACAGAATTTAAACCAGCAGATATAAATGCAGCACCTATGTGTATATTTTTAAAAAATCAAATATTGGGGGAAAAAATCAAATACTGAGAAAAGCTCTGGCCTTAAACACATCTTACCTGAAATCCAACCAGAAAGCCAGTCCATGATTTTAGCAATTTTAATTCATTGTATGAAAAAAAAAATTATGAATGCTAGGAGAATCCAGTGACAAAAAGGGCACTTTTTTGGTTAAAACTACAAAAGAAACTTGTTTTCTGAGAACATTAAGGAAAACACTTTAAATCATTTTCAAAATGTCTAATTGATATGATCTTCAGAAAAACATCTAGTCTGTATAGAAATTCATCTTGAAATAAGAATGAGGCAGAGTGATTTTTTTTTAAAGGGTTATATATATAAGTCCTTTAGATCAGTGTAACATGACTGTGATCATCCTACAAACAAAACTCAAAATCAATTCAGAGAGCAGCGTGGCCTTGGAGACCACCCACACCCAACACAATTGTACATACTGGGCTTTGCTGTCAAGGAGTGAGCAAATGAGTTTGGTATCAAAGGTCATATGTTTTCACAGTCATTCAAATTATATCCCAAAAACTTCTCTTGTATTCTCTATCTTTTGACTTTTTTTTTTTCAAAGAACTGATTGCACAGTATACAGAAATCCTGTTATATTTTACTAAAGGTGGTCTTTTTTTTAATTTATCAGTGCTTAAAAATCTTCAAAATATCTTAGTGAGGCTCCTGACAGTGCTGGCCCCATGGAAATGTAGCCTTTTGTTGCCTTTAAACACTGTCACACCATCTATGACTGTCCCATTGGTCTGAAGTGTACTGTCGAACTAAGCATCCTATAAGACAAGCTAAAGCTTGCTTTTTGCCAGTCAGTTGAAAGTCCTGCATCTCTTCATTGATGCACTTTCTTTAGGTATTGATAGTCAAAAGCACAAAGTATTTATTATGCATTCAATCATGTAGCTAAACAAAAAACTGAAGTCTCCTGAAGCCATTTAAACCAGCCGTTCCAAAATCTCCTGCGACCACTTTGTTAGTACCATCAAAAACTTTCCCAACTATAAATGAAAGAATAAATGATAGTGCTGCTCTCCAGATATTAGGCACTGCTCCGTATCTTTGAACATTTGATTTTACTAATAACTGTGTCAAAAGCCTCAAAAAACCCTGAAATTAATTTTCCAGCTTTACTGTCACCAGCTAGAAGTAAAATTCTTAATTTGCCTGTTAGCTGATTGCTGTTAAATTTTAAATTTATTTTTTAAAAAACGGTTGGACTTCTATCATTATAAAGTATATAAAATTTTCAAAAAAAAGGAACAATTTTGCTTTTCATTGTATTACTGAATACCTGAGGTAGTTGAGTAAAAATGCACGTTTAATACCCCTGCCAACACCATTCAGCACTTCCCTTAGGTTACTCATGTTAGTGTTAGATAAAAATAAAACTGAGAACAGTTTTTCTATGCTAATGGCTTAACATTTAAGTTCCTGTGATAATTATTCTGATCCAATTTTAACAATTGGATTTAGGAGCCATCTATTTGATGAATTTAGTGAAAGCATCATTAAGCCAATTTCTGGCATTATGGGGGAATATTAAGAAGAATTAGAATATCTGTTATACTGTGAGACTACAACAAAGGGAAGTGCAGAGCTCTTCTCTTTCCCTCCCTCCCCCACCCTTTTTGTTTGTTTGTTTTAAAGCTGGGTGTCATACATTTCAGAGAGCATAAAGTATACATTCTCACAGAGACAGGAGTTCAAAAGTTGCCTGGTCCTCAGAAACAACTGGCTAGGTAAAAACTTGTGCATGTGATTCTGGATAGGGGGTCGGCGCCCGTCTGTTGGTTAAGCAATCTGTCTTTGGTTTGGCATCTGCCTCTGTGGTGGGCTGTTTCCTGAGCCTTTACTTCCGTCTTGACTGAGGTGGTCCACTTTGCAGAGCCTTCTGTTGTTGGTGCTGCTTTACCTGAGTCAGAATTTCCTGAATTTTTCTCTGGGCAACCTAGAAAAGGACAGAGCTTTGAAATTCCACTTGATCAAAAGCTACTAAAAGTTATTGTACTCCTTCATTTCAACAATTTCAAATAGAAATCCATTTGATGATTAAAGATACATACTAGTCAGTTTGCTAGTAGTCTCTGAAATCACCTGCTAAAAGGGAGATGAAAAGTCTTAAGCATCAAACAACCTTAACTAATTCTATCAGGTAGGAGCACCTGAGGGAGAATTGTTTCCATGTGAGAAAGATACAAAAGCTTATTTTAGAGCCCACTTGCCTGGCAAGCATAGAAGTGACCAGTTATTTTGACAACCACTTGGTCATTCTCATCAGGTGTTTGGTCACGAGGGACAACAACTTCTGCACTTGACAAATTCTGAAGTTCATTCACCTGAAAGAGATAAATATAAATCACATTAAGTTGCGGTTTTAAAAACTTCCTAAGCACTTACTGTTTGCCAGACACTGAGCTATGTATGGCTTTACAAATTTCATTTAATCCAGTGGTAATTCCATGAGGTTATTAGAATTATCCCCACTTCAAGATGATTAAGGCTCATCCAAAGAAATTGATTTGTCCAGTTATACAAGTGAATGGCAAAACCAGATTCAAATCCTGAGTCTGATTCCAAAGTGTACGTACTCAATCACTTGAAAATTATAAATAGCTTTGAAACCCACTTACAAGTTATATGTATTAAAGACTAGAAACAGTTTGCTTTTTTCCCATTACAGATGTAACGAGCTGTAGATGAAATTTTTAAAATTCCTGTTAAGTGTCTGTTCAATAAAATGCTAAAGTTTTATCAGGAGAACGTTAAATGCCCTTTATAAATATAGGACAATCCTCTCACACAAAGTGATCTGAAAGAGATGCATTACTTTCACTAATAGCTGGCACCAACACTCAGACAGGAAACAAAAGGCAATCTTCTCCAAACCTTGGTCAAGATGGTCCTGCTTTTTATAAATTAGCCAAAATTCGGGGACTTGGAACTCCTAAGTACCTTTCAACGCTTTCCCTTTCATACCACTGCACAGGTTTTGCTGAAGTACTTGCCGTTTTGCCTCCTTTTCCAATAACTCTGCCAGCAGCAAAGGATGGCACTCTGATATGAGCTTCAAGTTTCACCTCTTCTTTAGGACTAACAAAGTTTTCTTCTTTAATTTTTCCATAAATTCTTCCCTGAGCCTACAGATGAAAACACATCCTATTAGTGTAATTCATGTATGAAATGGAAAAGTCAGTTAACTTGAAAGATGGCCCAAATCCAAGTGGGATAGCCCTTTGCAGTGATACATCTACATTTCATAGATTGTTGAAAATAACATAGAAGAGAGCAGTAAGAAGTCCTAAAAGGTTGACAATAACTACTGCCCATCACAGTAGAGGCAAGTGAATGCTTGGTGAAAGAAGGATAAGCCATATTCTTCTGACGAAAACAGTTAAAGGCAATTAATAACCTAATAAAAATTTTTGTGGGCAAATGGCCATTTGTATTAAAATTGTGATAGGTAAAACTTCTCATGCTGGCCATGAGACATTAATTGCATTTTTCTTTCCTTTTTTTTGGAGACAGGGTCCTTCTTTGTTGTCCAGGCTGGAGTGCAATGGTGCAATCATAGCTCACTGCTGCTTCAACCTCCTGGGCTCAAGTGATCCTCCTACCTCAGCCTCCTGAGTAGCAGCTGGAACTATAGGCATGCGACACCACACTTGACTTTTTTTTTTTTTTTTTTTTTGAGACAGAGTCTTACTTTGTTGCCCAGGCTAGAGTGCAGTGGCATGATCTTGGGTCACTGCAACCCCCGCCTCCCAGGTTCAAGTGATTCCCCTGCCTCAGCCTCCTGAGTAGCTGGGACTACAGGCACTCACCACCGCACCTGGCTAATTATTTTTGCATTTTTAGTAGGCGTGGGGTTTCACCATGTTGGTAAGGCTGGTCTCGAACTCCTGACCTCAAGTGATCTGCCCACCTCAGCCTTCCAAAGTGCTAGAATTACAGGTGTGAGCCACCATGCCACTAATTTTTATAGAGATGGGGGTCTTGCTATGTTGCCAGACTCATCACAAACTCCTGGGCTCAAGATCCTGCCTTGGCCTCCCAAAGTGTTGGTATTACCAGTGCAAACCACCACACCTGGTCACATTTTTTTTTTGAGCAAAAGAGAACTGCAGAGTCAGCTATGCCAAGCTCACTAAAAGTCAAGCTCACGTCTACATGGGCCAGTTAGAAACCTGTTGAGAAAAATGTTTTCAATTTAAATGTGTTTCATACTCTTAGAAAGGTGGTTTTTCCTTTGAATATTTTAAAGAGGCTACAACATCAAGATAAGAACTTTTTTCTTTTTTGAGACAGAGTCTTACCCTGTCATCCAGGCTGGAGTGCAATGGTGTGATTTCGGCTTACTGCAACCTCCAACCCCCGGGTTCAAGCGATTCTCCTGCCTCAGCCTCCCGAACTAGCTGGGATTACAGGTGCCCGCCACCACACCCAGCTAATTTTTTGTTGTTATTTTAGTTGAGACAGGGATTCACCATATTGGCCAGGCTGGTCTTGAACTCCTGACCTCAGGTGATCCACCCACCTTGGCCTCCCAAAGTGCTGGGATTACGGGCGTGAGCCACTCACTGTGCCCTGTGCCCTGCCTTTTTTTTTTTTTTTTCCAGAGACAGTCTCTTTCTCTGTGGTGTATCTCAGCACACTACAACCTCTGCCCCCTGGGTTCAAGTGACTCTCCTGCCTCAGCCTCCTAAGTAGCTGGGATTACAGGCACCCACAACCATGCCCGGCTAATTTTTTTATTTTTAGTAGAGATGGAGTTTTGCCATGTTGGCCAGGCTGGTCTCGAACTCCTGGACTCAAGTGATCTACCCACCTAGGCCTCTCAAAGTGCTGGGATAGCAGGCGTGGGCCACCACACCTGGCCAAGACACTTCTGATATTTAGAGTCAATACATCCTATCACCTACTGCATGCAACTATATAAACAACCTATTACATACAACCATTAGTCAGCAAAGGAGAAAGGAGCCCGAGAGTTGGTTTGACAAGCTGCCAGGGTAAACCACAAAACACAATAGTATCCAACACATGTTCACTGATTCAGAAAGCTGAGCTCATTTTAGGGCACTACAGACAAAACAAAATTCATCTTGATACCCTATATTCCATTGATCCTTAATGCCCCAGGCCCATGATGTAGATTACTATTACTTAACACAGTTAAAAAGACACTAGGGATATACACTATCCTCCAAAACTGAAGCTCTTGAATTTGTAAGAAAAAATATGGGGTAGGAGGTTTACCATTCCTTAGATCTCTAAAATAAAACATTTATTTAGCATTGTCACCAATCACATAAATGAAATTTAACTACTATGGCTTAAGTGTTATATTTAAGTTAACTATAAAACATGAGTTTTATTAGAGAATACAGGGAAAGAACTTTGAAGTTCCTATCATATAAGCATCATAGGAGTTACAGGACAGTAATTCCACTTACAAGACTAAAAGCTCAGCACCAAGGAAAGACATGTTTGTATTTATCTTTTAAGATTTCAAACTAAAAGTGACCCTGAAGGTTTGGGATAGGAAGCAGTTTTCAAAAATTCTGAGTTAAGATTTGAACTGCCTGGATCACAAGGCTGCTGTGAAGGAATAAATTTCTTCGCATGATTTTCTTTCTTCATCTAACCACCCACATCTCAAAGCACCTCCTTCGTTTCCCATTCTTCCCATAAATGAAGTGAAAGCAGCTTTGGGTTTTTAGTGAAAAAATGGCCCAAAGAAAATAGAAGTCAAAGAAAGTGATTTTTTTTTGTTTGATTTAAGGGAGAGAGGTGGGGTGGGGAGAGAACTGTATGCACTGTTACTAGTTACTGTTACACTTTAAGGCTAAGAAAACTAAGGCTTGGCCAGGAGCACAGCGGCTCATGCCTGTAATCCCAGCACTTTGGGAGGCCAAGATGGGCGGATCACTTGAGGTCAGGAGTTTGAGACCAGCGTGGCCAACATGGTGAAACCCCATCTCTACTAAAAATAAATTGGCTGGGCGTGGTGGCACATGCCTGTAATTCCAGCTACTCGGGAGGCTGAGGCAGGAGAATCGCTTGAACCCAGGAGGTGGAGTTTGCAGTGAGCTGAGATCACGCCACTGCAGTCCAGCCTGGGCAACAGAGTGAGACCCTGTCTAAAAAACAAAAAGAAAAACAAACAAAAAAAACTACAGCTTAAGGTTAAATGGTTATTTTCTTACGCAGTCACTAAATGTTCTAAGACAAGACACCCATACTAAATTTTATGGGAGAAATCATACATGAAAGGGAATATATTTATGAATTTGGCATGGTCTTAGTCTAATTTATCCATAGTCTCTTGAATACCCCCAGCACGCTAATTTTGTGCTACCCATGTGTTAGGCACTTTTCTAAACATTTCATATATTGTGTAAACCTCAAACTACCTTAGGATGTAGGTGCTCTTATCCCTGGTTTCACAGAAAAAGGTTAAGTAACTTGCCCAATGTCATACAAGGCAAATGGCAGAGCTAGGATTTGAACTAGCAGCCTGGCTGCTAAGTCTCTGCTCTACCACCTCTCAGTAGACATTGAAAGGCACACTGCAGCCCCAAAGACCTCAAATCCCAATAAACGTGCAATGGTTCATACCAGGAAAAATGCTACAAGAGCTCCTGCCATTCCTACCTCTAAGATCCCAGGGATTAGAGAGATTTGTAGAGTCTATGGGCAGGGTCTAACAGAGATAATCCAAGGGTAAGAGGAAAAACGGGGCATTTTAATTCAAGTCTAGGCAATCTCAGGGACAGGAGGGAAAACATCTGAAAACAAGTTTCCAAGGCATATTAACCTGGCAGGTTTGTAAATTTTAAGGTCTCACCTTAGCATAGGATTACAAGCCATTGAGCAAAATTCACCTTCGAGAGACAGGTAAACCCAGCAACCAGTACAGAACTCTCAAAATTAAAGACTTTGGTTAATTCTGAAATACAATTTTGAGTGTGATTCTACTCTGCTCTTAGATAAGAATTTCCATTGACTCTTTCTGAGATTTAGACATATTTAAGGGAGACGCCAGGTTATGGACTAACTGTGCATTTGTTACCTGTGGACATAGCACATACTCTAGAGCATATACCTTGAACTGAGCCTCTGGTGGTCCAGTGATAATCACCATCCTCACTTTAGCATCTGGTGCTTCCGCTGGAGCAATCTGTAACAGACCCAACAAGAAATTATGATACTTTCAGGTATCACTGATAGGCATCTTAGGCCAACCAGCCTAACATTTGCGTGTGACTGGCTAAAATGCAGAATTAAAGCCTTCGTGAAGGAAATTAGGGAGAGGCAGCAATTCCTGTGGGTTCACCATTTAGGCCTCCCTCCTGCATATACTATAACTTAAAACTCTGTGCCGGGCCCTAATGGAGACCTCCACGTGCTGTCTCAGCTAATCCTCACCACATCCTGATGAAGTATTACCTCCACTTCACAAATGCGGAAATGGAAGGCTGGAGAAGTTGAGTTATCTGGACCACGATCACACAGCCAACAGAGCTAGAGGGAGAGCTGGGTCTGCCTCCATTGCCTGTGTTCACCACACCAGTGGTGCTCAAAGTATGGTCCTTGGCCCACTTGCATCAGAGCTCCTTGGGCTTCCTGTGTATGCAACACACTCTAGGAGTCTCTGTACCCTAAGTTTCAAGGATACTGCACACCACATGCCTTTGTTTGTCTGAGGCAGGGTCTTACTCTGTGGCCTAGGCTGGAGTGCAGTGGTGTGATCATAGCTCACTGCAGCCTCAACCACCCAGGCTCAAGTGTTCCTCCCACCTCAGCCTCCCAAGTAGCTGGGACTACAGGTGTGTGCCACCATGCCTGGCTAATTAAAAAAAAAAAATTTTTTTTTTGTAGAGATGGGGTCTCACCATGTTACACAGTCTGGTCTTCAACTCCTGGGGTCAAGCAACTTGCCTGCTTTGGCCTCCCAAAGTGCTGGGATTACAGGTGTGAGCCACCGCACCTGGCCAACCTTTATTTTCCTTAAATAAGGCATCAAAATACAGAATCTTCAGAACATACAGTTATCTATTATGGCAGACACCATTAGTTGTCCTCTGGTATGTTACCTTCTGTAGTTACAAAATGTTTAGCTGACTGTGCATAGCCTGTATTTTGCCCCTTCAACTTCTTCTGGCCAACTTCTGGGCAATGGAATATAGTTAGAAATATCCCATAGTAGCTAACAAGAAACTTCCGTAGGAGAAAAGCTCTTTATTGTGTTCTCCTCTCCTACTGGCTGGGCAACAGACCTGATTCTTGGAGCATGAATGGTGTCAATCTGGAACCATGAGGGACCAAGGCCGTACCTAGGGAAGGTGGCTTGGAAGGAACTTAGGTCCAAGGACTTGGTGGGGGCAGAGCCAACACCCAGCCCGGATGTTCACCTCCAAACTGTTTTCTGCACAGAGAAGTTAGCCTCCTTGGTGTAAGCCACTGTTGTTTGGGGTTTTCTTCATATCCTTATGTAACACTAATAGTGTCTTCTACATTCGATTCAAATTATAAAGTGGCAAGAAGATTCATATTTCTGTAACTTACTTAAAGAACCAGAGAACCACAGCTGGTAGAACAGTACCTTAATTGAAGCTCCAGCAAAGCGAGAAAGCTGCTTGATGTGCTGGCCCTGCTTGCCGATGATGGCACCGACTGATAGAGCCGGGATAAACAGATGAACAGTCTCCGTTTCTGATTGCTGTTAGAAAAGAAAGCCAGGACACGCATGTTTATTTGCTACAAATCAGGCTTTTGTTAACATTAGCTTTAGGATGGACACCTGCTCATGCAGTAGGACTACCAGGAAGGTTTAAGGAAAAGCTACCATAAGAAGTTGACAAGAGCTTACCTAATAGGTCAAGAAGATCTCATACAGTCATCCTGAAAACAGTGGTATTTAAAATTTCACTTTTCTCTACTGTTGCCTTAAACTTTAAAATGTCACTGAGTTATGGATTTAAAAGATATGTAGATGTTGTAAAGTTTAATCATATTAGAATAGCGGGACATGCTTGCATTAAAAATTAAGTAAGATCCCCCTGCCACTCTCAAGGTAGATTCTTAACAAGTAAATGAAATTCTGGGCTACATATCAAACACAACAGAACTCAAGGACGCCAGCTCCACACCTTATCTATGTAGGTTTCACTCCTTAAACACATACATAGTGAAGTGTTTAAGAGAAAAGCTGAATTTTGTTATGTATGACTAAACTGTATGAAACCTTACCACTATCATTCAATAGTTATCACATCCAAGCATAGGACAGGATTAGGAGAGAGCTAATTCACTTTAGTGGTAAGACGCCATAAGATGCTTTCCCACAGAATTCCTAATTTCTTCATGTATAAAATGCAAAGGGGGCTGGGCGCAGTGGTTCACGCCTGTAATCCCAGCACTTTGGGAGGCCAAGGCGGGTGGATCATTTGAGGTCAGGAGTTCAAGACCAGCCTGGCCAACATGGTGAAACCCTATCTCTACTAAAAAAAAAAATTAGAAAATATTTTGTAGGCTAACTCCTGAAAGGTCATTCATAAATGGATTTCATCTATGTACCTCATTCCTTCACTACTTCCCACTTCAAGCCAGTTGTGCCCTTCCTGAGTCTCTTTTCAAATACTCCTTGCAGGGATAAAGGACACATTTACTCAAGAGTTCACAGTGACTGGGCTCTTAAAAAGGCCAATTCAAGGTTCAAGGTTCAGTAATGTTACCAGTCAACTAACAGTTCTAAAGTACAGAAGCAGTACACATAATCTATGCATTTTCCACTTCGTTTACCTTCTAACAATATAGTAAGAAAAACACTTCCAAGGATAAGCTAGTTCCAAGACACATATTACAAGAAATAGTTATTGAAATGAGCCACAACTGAAGAAGCCAGTAATATGCTTTTGTTAAAAAAAAAAAAAAAAAAGCCAGGCACAGTAGTTCATGCCTGTAATCCCAGCACTTTGGGAGGCCACGGTGGGTGGATTGCTTGAGCCCAGGAGTTTGAGACCAGCCTGGGCAACATGGCAAAACCCCATCTCTTCAAAAATTACAAAAATTAGCCAGGCATGGTAGCGCTTGCCTGTGGTCCCAGATACTCAGGGGAGGCTGAGATGGGAGGATCACTTGAGCCCAGGTGGTTCAGGATGCAGTGAGCTGAGATCACACCACTGCTCTCCAACCTGGGTGAGAGTGAAACTCTGTCTCAAAAAAAAAAAAAAAAAAAAAAAAGGAAAGAAGGAAAAAACCCAGTATGTATATCCAATCAGCGAATGCTTCTAGAAATATCAGAAGATATTTTGTCTTACGCAACTTAGACATGAACTACTTGATAAAAACACTTTCTTGGGATTCTCTTGAATCTTAGATTCCTATTGCATAATACTATAAATTCAGCTCCCAAGTACTCAAGTTAACCCATCAGTACTGTAGTATGTATACACACAGCCATAAGACAGCTCCTAATTTCTAATTTTTTAACCTCAACACTTTTCTGAAATTCTTTTCTTTTTTTGAGACAGAGTCTTGCTCTGTTGCCCAGGCTGGAGGGCAGTGGCACAATCTTGGCTCAGTGCAAGCTCTGCCTCCCAGGTTCAAGCGATTCTCCTGCCTCAGCCTCCTGAGTAGCTGGGATTACAAGTGTGTACCACCATGCCCGGCTAATTTTTGTATTTTTAGTAGAGACAGGGTTTCAACATGTTGGTCAGCCTGGTTTCAAACTCCTGACCTGGTATCTGCCCGCCTCGGCCTCCCAAAGTGCTGGGATTACAGGCGTGAGCCACTGCGCCCATCCTGAAATTCTTAAAAAGTCTCAAACAACTGCAGAGCACAGTTTTGCTTTCAAAAATCTAGAAACTAGGTAGAAATCTTTAAAATTGTAAGCCGTTTTCAAAAATCAGCCAAAGAAAAGTAACACTGGGCTCTGACAGCTTTACTAGATGTAGAAACCAATTTGTGCCATTTAGTGTCAGACTACCAAATGACATCACTCTTCCCACATGGAGATCACTAGTGACACTACTGGTTCCACCTTTTTCCTGTGAGCCCAGAGCAGAGGCAAAGAGCAGAGCACTAAGCACCATAAATCCATGGAGAGATACAGATCACCAACGGCAGAACCCCACATCAGACACACAGGCCGTGCCACTCGCTTGTCCCCCAGTGCAGACTTACCAGGAGGCCATTCTTTAGGTCACAGCTTACTCGCCCTGTTTGGTAGGGATTTTAATCGTGTTTATTTAAATCTGAGAGTCTCTTTGTCTCTCTAGACTCCCACCTATGACACAGGTGAAAAATCAATCCCACTCAAAAGTAGTTGGGCTGTATCCTTTCTGCTACCTCATTTGTTTACATTTTTCAAGAAAAATCTCAACTACTATCATCTTAAATCTTTAAAGGAAAAATTCAGTTAATTGTTTACCTTTTTTTTTTTTTTTTTTTTTGAGACAGAGTCTTGCTCTGTCTCCCAGGCTGGAGTGCAGTAGCACAATCTTGGCTCACTGCAACCTCCACCTCCTGGGTTCAAGCGATTCTTCTGCTTCAGCCTCCTGAGTAGCTGGGATTACAGGTGTGTGCCACCATGCCCAGCTAACTTTTGTCTTTTTAGTAAAATTGGGTTTCACCATATTGGTCAGGCTGGTCTCCAACTCCTGACCTCAGGTGATCCATCCACTGCGCCTGGCCCTTAACTTCTTTTTTAAAACAACTTTAAGCCTTTGGTTTCCTCTGAAGAAAATATTTTTAACAAAAACACTCCAGAAATAACAAAAGGGCTGGTTCTTTGAATATAAGGAATAACTTTTGCCTATTTTCCAATAAAATTGAAATGGGAAAGGATACCTAGATAAGAGAAAAATTAAAGTACAACAGTGTGCTAACAAATCTGAAAATATCAAGAATTCGTCTAGGAATTAGCAAGGTTCATCACAAAAACTTATACATGACCAAGTAATTTAGACCTCTACAATCAACTACCTACCTAAAGTAAGTGCTATACCCAAACAGCTTCAGTAGTTAGTTCTTTCAAGCCAAATGCTCAAGAAGAATGACAGAAGCCCAGTGAAAAGACAGACATGGAAAACCAGAAAGGGCAGGCAGACATATTCCATGAGTAAAAAAAAAATGTAGTAAAAATTTAAAACAAGAGCCACGTGCAGTGGCTCATGCCTGTAATCCCAGCACTTTGGGAGGCCGAGGCAGGCGGATCACGAGGTCAGGTGATCGAGACCATCCTGGCTAACACAGTGAAACCTGTCTCTACTAAAAAAAAATACAAAAATTAGCTGGGCATGGTGGCAGGCGCCTGTAGTCCCAGCTACTTGGGAGGCTGAGGCAGGAGAATGGTGTGAACCCCGGAGGCGGAGCTTGCAGTGAGCGGAGATCGCACCATTGCACTCCAGCCTGGGCGACAGAGCGAGAGACAGTCTCAAAAAAAAAAAAAAAAAAATTAAAACAAGAAATGGCTACAATAAATAACATCCTAATTTGCTTTTTTACCTTAACTTGGATATCTTATATCACTCAAACGTCCCTACTGCATTTTGACAAGAGTATTCCCTCAAATAGATATACCACAGCTGATTTCTCTCACCTACAGTGTGTGTGCATAGTTTCCAACTTCAATGTTTCAATAAAATCTTTGTACATAAAATTTGTGTCCTGTTTGAATACCTCTATTGCAACATGTTCTTAGAAGTAGAACTGCTGAGTCAAAAAGGCCTGAACATTTAAAATTGGTAAATATTATTAAATTCCCATACAAAAAGCCCCTGCTCAGTCTACAGAATTCCAGTTATTCCATTCCAGTACGACTCCAGTTAAGACATTTATGATACCTTTGAATACTGCCTTTGTTTTCACACAAGAGTAGTGGAGATGGGTAAAAAGCATGCTGAGATAAAAATTCAGGTTGAGGCAAAAATAACTGACAAGGGTGAGTGTATGCAGCAGCCATGTGGCAAAATCAGTTTGGGTCTCCTCTGTGTGAGGTGCTGTGCATGATCTCATTTGTACCCCACAACAGATCCAATTTCTAGAAACTAACAACATACTCATTTTAGAATTGAAAAAACTGAGCCAGAGGTTAAGTTATTTGCCTGAAGTCACACACCACCTGGTGGAGCCAGGATTCAAACCCGGGTTTCTCTATCTCCTAAGCCAGATTCATAAACCAGTATGAAGCTCTCAATGGGTACAAATATGCTTTAAAATATAGCCAGAGCTGCCAGGCATGGTGGCTCATGCCTGTAATCCCAGCACTTTGGGAGGGCCGAGGTGGGCGGATCACAAGGTCAGGAGTTTGAGACCAGCCCGGCCAACATAGTGAAACCCCATCTCTACTGAAAATACAAAAAATAAGCCAGGCATGGTGGCAGGCACCTGTAATCCCAGCTACTCGAGCGGCTGAGGCAGAAGAATTGCTTGAACCTGGGAGGCGAAGGCTGCAGGAGCAGAGATCACACCATTGCACTCCAGCCCGGGTGACAGTACAAGACTCTGTCTCAAAAAATATATATATATAATATTTATATAATATTTTTACTTCTCTAGAGCTGTCAAAAATATACATGAAAGCTCTAAAGAAAAGTGCCCACTAGAACTGTCACTCGAGGGGCTGCCTTCCCCTGTCCTCTCACAAGTCCCCTGATTGGCCTTGGTATGACTTCCTGTGAGTCAAAAGAAATTTCTTTTGCGTAGGTGGCAAAAGCTTAAACCTTTGATCATCAAAATGCTAAAAAGGGCATCCAGAGACAGTCTGCTATTTTTATTTTGAAAAATAGGGGTGGACCGAAGATTAAGAACTGAAAGCAACAACTGAAAGCAAGCAATGTTGGCCGGGCTGGTCTTGAACTCCTGACCTCAGGTGATCCGCCCGCCTTGGCCTCCCAGAGTGCTGGAATTACTCAGGTAGTTCTTTATAGCGGTGTGAAAATGGACTAATATATACTAGACATACGGTCTAGAATCATACATTGCTTTTTCTTTTTTTTTTTTTTTTTTTTGAGACGGAGTCTTGCTCTTTTGCCCGGGCTGGAGTGCAGTAGCACAATCTCAGCTCACCGCAACTGCAACCTCCGCCTTCCAAGTTCAAGCTATTCTCCTGCCTCAGCCTCCCGGATAGCTGGAATTACAGGTGCACGCCACCATGCCCGACTAGTTTTTGTATTTTTTAGTAGAGATGGGGTTTCACCATGTTGGCCAGGCTGGTCTCAAACACCTGACCTCAAGTGATCCACCCCTCAGCCTCCCAAAGGCTGCTTTATTTTTCATAAAAGTGAAAGGCATGATTTATATTAAGATGATTTCTTCCTTCCTTTAATAAATTTATTGACCATAAAATACATGTACTACTATGATGATTTGGTACCATTATGATTTGGAACTGTCAATTTTAAAAGTTTGTGCTCTTTGACTCAGAAGTTCTATTACATAAATTCTTAGAAGTATTTGTACCAAGGGACAGAAGTTTATGTTTAAAGATTTGACTGCATCATTACATGAATTAGTGAAAAATGGAAAACTGAACTTTCTGAAAATCTTTATAAAAGCACCTTCAGATATAGCAAAATAACTGTCAGGTGAAGATAAAGGAATTGAAACTTTTAAGTTTTAAGTTGCAAAGTATCTTAAACGTGCGTGAGATGGGTGTGTACAGATGAGACAGAGTGAGACTCTGTCTCAAAAACAAAAACAAAAAACAAACAAAGAACTACCCAAGAATGGGTAATTTATAAAGAAAAGGAGTTTAGACTCATGCCTGTAATCCTAGCACTTTGGGAGGCCAAGGTGGGTGGATCACCTGAGGTCAGGAGTTCGAGACCAACCTGGGCAACATGGTGAAACCCCGTCTCTACTGAAAATACAAAAATTAGCTGGGCATGGTGGCGTGTGCCTGTAGTCCCAGCTACTCGGGAGGCTGAGGCAGGAGAACTGCTTGAACCTGGGAGGCAGAGGTTGCAGTGAGCTGAGATTGTGCCACTGCACTCCAGCCTGGGCGACAGAGCGAAACTGTCTGAGAAAAAAAAAAAAGAAAGAAAAAAAGGAGTTTAATTGACTCAGTTGGCTGGGGAGGCCTCAAAAAACTTACAATCGTGGCAGAAGACAAACGGGAAACAAGGCACGTCTTACTCGGCGGCAGGAGGGAGAGAGAGAGAGAGAAAGGGATGGGGCAAGTGTCACACTTTTAAACCCTTAGATTTCATGAGAACTCAATATCACAAGAACAGCAAGGGGGAAATCTGCCCCCATGATCCAATCACCTCCCACTGACAAGTGGGAATTACAATTCAAGATGAGATTTGGGTGGGGACACAGCCAAACCATATCAACTAGTTTCCTACAAATGAAAATCACTTAAACTCTATTGTCTCTTCCTTTATATCTTCAATCCTCATCATGTACCTCTTATTTATGTAAGAGTTAACCCAAAATTCAATTCATCATCTCTAATCACCCACCCATCTCTAATCATTTGTTTCTTCAGCACCTGTATAAACAGATGTACTAAATTTGTACCATATTGTTTACAACTTGGCAAAGTTCTCTGGCATACTCCATGTTTTCTAGGATAATGTAACACACTGCAAGTATTAATATAGCTGTTAGCTAAATGAAATCTCCCTTGTGGCTATTCAGCATTTTTAGAACACATTCATCAGAAGAGGACTTGCCTTCCTACTAAACTATTATGTGGAGATTTGTGTTAGGGGCCTGTCCTGCACGGCTTGGCCAGATCACTTCTGTTTCTCTTCACCAACAAAGAACACAAAATAAAATTATTTCATTCTTCACTATTTAAGTCAGAAGAACAGCATCTCTCTTTGGAAGATACTATATAACTCACAACCCCCAGTGTGTCACACAATTACCATGTGTCATTTATCCCTTTATGGCCTTTTATATAACTGGATAGACCAATTGAATTAATGCCAACACTGACTATAAACTGTGCTCAATGTTAGCATTACTTCATCATTCTGGTCCTTGTATCAAGACCATTAAGTTAATCTTGACCATTTTTTTAAAAATTAAGGGTGGGATCTAAATATTTTATCTCACTAAGAATGTCCATATTATGTTCTTCTGAACAATATACTTGGGGGAGGCTGGTGGTGATAAAGACCTTTTCAATGGTCAAACTAAACCTAATGTGTAACTTTCCCAGATTTACCCCACAGTATTTCGTCACAACTGTGTAATTATTTGTTTCCTGGGCTTTGTTCCAAAAAGAATTTTATGCTGCTTATAAAATACACATAATCTGGAAAGATAAAACAAAGGAGGTGAAGAAATAAGAGCATAGGGACCTGAGCACTCAAGATAAGATGAAGCCAAAAATGCTGTTATACAAATCTGGCTTTAAGCTTCCTCGCAGCTAATTTTTTAAAAAGTTAGTTGCATGATTTCCCATGACTATGAGAGAAAAACTATTCATTTACTTATTAAAAAATGACTATTCCTGGTACTGGTTTCAGAGAGCAATTCCTAAATATCCCCAGAGAACACTAATGTAGCAGCATCCTCCTCAGAGTGAAAGCCTGGCCTGAACATGCATGTGTCTTAGCCTGGAACACGTCCAAGACTGCTGCTGTGAGAAACAAAAACAAAGTTATCTTTCTGACATAGTGATGAAGGGCTGTCCATGTTCTTGTTTTGCTGATGAGAAACAACAAACCCAAAATGAAGATTAAGCATAAACTTAAGAGAAATGTTGTGTGAAGCTTTGGAAAAGGAATGGTGGCCAGTAGATAAGGGTCAAAAGGACCAAAATTTAACAGAAAAAAAGGGCACATACATGAAGAATCAGTGTGTAGACTTTAAAATGTCCTATCCTAGAATGAAAACAGAAGCAACAGAACTTGTCAAATAGAAGCAGCAGAGTTAGAAGCAAACTAAGTGTTTTTCCACACCAGGAGATGCTGCCCTAGAATGACAGACAATGATGTGTGCTGTTGGCAATCATGTCTTAAAGAAAAGTTGACTCATCATATGTCTGAGGCTTGGTGAAGACATTTCTGAACGTCGTCCAATTCCCTTTGCTCCAACTTCCTATCCACGAAGCATCTTCTTAACCAAAGATTACTTTTCAAGAAAATTTTCCTCTGGGAATGTAAGGCAGCTCACATAAATATGCTGTCAACTTTTGCCAATCATTAAATTGGCTCTCTGGTACACTTCATTCTTATATGGGATTCAGAATAAGCCATGAGCCGGGCGCCGTGGCTCACGCCTGTAATCCCAGCACTTTGGAAGACTGAGGCAGGTGGATCCCTTGAGGTCAGGAGTTCGAGACCAGCTGAGCTGATATGATGAAAATCCATCTCTACTAAAAGTACAAAAATTAGCTGGGCACGTGCCTGTAATTCCAGCTACTCAGGAGGCTGAGGCAGGAGAATCGCTTGAATCTGGGAGGTGGAGGTTACAGTGAGCCAAGATCATGACACTGCACTCCAGCCTGGGCAACAGAGCGAGACTCTGTCTCAAAAAAATAAAAAAGAAATCGAGACTAGAATAAGCCTATGCTAGAACAAACCTGTGTCAGGATTTGGACACCCCAAATAGGCAGATAATTTAAATTTTTACTTGCAAAACTCAGCAGGCAGAGCAAAAGTTATAAGCCTTTTTCACCTGAATTTAAGTCTATGAGACCCTAGGTCGGAAAAGGCCCATTAGCATTACCCAGTCTTGTTACATATTCCTTCCATTTAAGTTAAGGTCTAGTTGCGTTGTCTGAACCTTTTCTTGGATACATTCTTTGGGACTGAAGGATGTTCACAGGACATAAGCTGCTTCCCAACGGATTTCTGCCAGATGCCTATCGGCAAAACTTCCTTTGGACTTCTTGGTAGACTCTAAACTATGGCTTGAAATAACAGAAGAACAAAGCTGCTCAACTGAAAGTTTGCATAACTGGTGAAGTCTGCCAATGAGTAATTCCTAATCATCTATCGTGAAGACATACAAGTATGAGCAAACAGTAAGGTTAAGTGTATTTACTTTGTGGGGGACAAAATCTAAGACATCACAAAGGCATGGAGACATGCATGCCAGCCAACACGATCAGCCTCCAGGAACCTGGAAGGATGCCAGGGTTTCCCTTTGGCTTGTAAAATAGATACTCCTGGGGTTTTTTTTTTTTTTTTAAATGGATTTTGGTCTGGAACTGAAACTAAGTTTACTCAACTCCATGACCTGAACAAAATATTGAAGTCTTTAACGTTAAAAAAAAAAAAAAGCAAAGAAAGTTTTTCGCCATAACTAGATAACCAAGGATTCTCAGAGATAATAAATGTGCACAGTGAGTTACTTACTTAGAAACTGTTTACCAACAAAAGAGTTGCACCCACCATGAGAAATCTTAAGTAGGAAGACTAAGAGACTCCCTGAAACAGTCATCTGATTTAAAGAATTCCTTCCAACTCAAATTTTTTTTTTTTTTTGGACAGGGTCTCACTCTGTCACCCAGGCTAGAGTGCAGTGGCTCAATCACAGATCACTGCAGCCTTGACCTCCCTGGGCTCAGGTGATCTTCCTATTTTAGCCTCCCAAGTAGCTGGGATAGGCAAAGGCCACCACCCCTAGCTAATCTAAAAAAGTTTTGTTTTGTTTTGTTTTTTTGGTAGAGACAGAGTCTCCCTATGTTGCCCAGCCTGATCTCAAGCAATCCTCTCACCTTGGCCTCCCAAAGTGCTGGGATTACAGGCATAAGCCACTGCGCCTGGCCCTTTGTTTCTTAGAGTACCTTAAGCCTAAAAAAGTGCTCATCTCTCTTGCCTCTTTCATAAGCAGAAAGCTAGCCATTTTAAGGTTACACTATCATTTTGGAGACTTCTGAGAAGACGAGGCTATCAAAACTGAAGCCAGCAGCCCTTGGGATTACTTCTGCCAACCCCACTGCATGCTGCCAAGACCATCCAGCTAAGGCGACACGCACTATGCCAATTCCAGCTCTTGCTCTGCTTCACTAGCTGCCAATTCCTTCTTCCCTACTGTTTGAGCATTTCTGAAAGGCACGTTTCCTGTCATTTATAAACTCGAAGTTTGCCAGTTAAGTACTGCATGAGCCAGCTGCTAGGCAGGAACTAGAGACTTTTTGTCTGTTGGAAGAACCAACTCTTTGGCTCTGGGGAGACTCAACCTGGCAGGTTCTGGGAAGAAGAGAATATTGTGGGGGAACTAGTAGGCAAAGTTCTAGAATGGAATAGAGCCAAGGGATTTATCCAAAGAAGAGATGCATCATTTCTACTTTCATGCTACAAAGCAGGAATGAGAAAACATGAGTAGAGAAATGAAACAATTCTAAAAGAAAAAGGAAGTAGTATATATTAAAAAAAAAAGATTCTTTGAAACATTTAGCCATCAAAACCTACTTCTTGACAGGCAATATACATTTAAAATGAAAGCAGAAGTTCACTGTTAACCTACTACAAGACATCAAGGATAAACATGATCTTAGTACGTAATCTGTGATAGCTTCAAAGGAACAGCAAGCTTCTCAT
The DNA here is from genome assembly GCF_009828535.3 of Hylobates moloch. Taxonomy (NCBI): domain Eukaryota; kingdom Metazoa; phylum Chordata; class Mammalia; order Primates; family Hylobatidae; genus Hylobates; species Hylobates moloch. Next base: position 145,751,270 of record NW_026652276.1, on the reverse strand, counting down.
CAGCAAGTATAGATACCACAATGCAGTTCAGGAACAGTTTAAAAGTGCTGAGAGCAAAATGCCTGTCGATCTTTAACTTTCTAACCCAGTTTTGTTTGTTGTTGTTTTTTTTTTAATATCATAGACCCTCACAAACATAAAATTGTATGTTCTTTTTTTTTTTTTTTTTTGGAGACAGAGTCTTGCTTAGCCACCCAGGCGGGAGTGCAGTGGCACGATCTCGGCTCATTGCAACCTCCACCTCCTCGGCTCATCGCAACGCCTGGTTGTTATCATTGCTTCTTTTTGGCTTCACTTTTCTTGCTAAAGAATAGGCCAGCTGCAGTGGCTCACATCTGTAATCCCAGCACTTTGGGAGGCCGAGGTGGGCGGATCACTTGAGGTCAGGAATTCGAGACCAGCCTGGCAAACATGGTAAAACGCTGTCTCTACTAAAAATACAAAAATTAACCAGGCATGGTGCTGCACGCTTGTAATCCCACCTACTCAGGAGGCTGAGGTACGAGAATCCCTTGAACCCAGCATGTGGAGTTTGCAGTGAACCGAGATTGCGCCACCACACTCCACCCTGGGTGACAGAGCAAGACTCTGTCTCCAAAAGAAAAAAAAAAAAAAGAAGCAATGATAAGCAAAGAAACTGGTAAAGCTTTGGGAAATTTACTGTCTTTAAAAACAATAGTTTATTTGTATTTCAAAAAGTGGTGACCACTAGGTACACAAAATAGTTAAGTATTAGTGATTTGGGTTTAGAAAAAGAACAAAGTCTAAAAATAGTGAAGGCAAAGCTATTCCAACTGAGTACTTGCAACCACCCCCCACCCCCTGCAACTTGAAGTTATATATACTCAAACAACACTTGTTAAAGAATTGTTCCCCTGAACATTAAGCCAGAAGATTGCCTGACAGCTGTTTGAAAGTGGAATTTACTCTAATTGTATCCAGGGACAATCTGATTTTCTGAATAATGGTGTTTTCTCTTTATTTAGATGAAAATAACCACAGGAATGAGAATCTGGAATATTGAATTTTCTCCTCCAGAATTTAGATTCTGCTTTTTGAGAGAACTTAAAAGCTTGCTTCCTCTCTCCCAGGCTCTGGGAGGCTCCTTTAACAGGCAATAGTGCCAAATCCAGTGAAGCAGAGAAATAGCTGTCTCCAACATGTATTTTCCTTTTAGTAACAGACCCTGTGTTTAATGGGCACATTGCTGCCCCCACACAGGGATTGTCTCCCAGCTTCTCTTGCAGCTAGACACAGCCAGTGGTATGTTCTGGCCAACATGAGGCAAACAGAAGTATGAAAAGCTATCCTCAGGCAGTGTCCTTAAATAAGGATGCTGCCAATTTTGATCCTTTATCCTTTTTTTCAGTTTGAAATGAGGTCTCACCATGTTGCCCAGGCTGGACTGAGATTCCTGGGCTCAAGCAATCCTCCCACCTCAGCCTCCTCAGTACCTGGGACTACAGGTGTCTGTCACCACACCTAGCAATCCTTTATCCTTCTTGTTGGCTGGAAACAGACCCAACAGTTGGAGCTTGAGCAGTTATCCTGGGCCAGAGAATGGCACACAAGGCAGATAGAAGCACCAGTCCTGAAGGATATGGTGGAACCACTTCCAGCCTTGGATTGTCTACCCTTGAACTCTTCTCATGAAAAAGGAAAACTAATTTAAGCCATTTTTTTCTTCTTGTAACAATACATACCCAAACCTAATCCTGATACATGTAGTATGCCAAAATAGAGTTAGAAGGGTAAAAACAGACATATGGCAACATCCCACAGAGGTTTTTGGCATGATATTTCCTACGAGTTGGGATGGCAGGTGGTCCAGAGAGAAAGAGCTGAGTTTTTTTCACTCTTCAAAGCATAGAACAAGGTAGAAAAAGGGATATACACAACTAGTATGTATTTGTGCTTATCCTGAACTTTTTCTCCCTTGCAATTGGTACTGATAGAAAATGTTCTTTTCAACATTGAAGCGCCCCTCCAAAGACTAGTAAACATTCTTTGTAGAACAGAAGTTCTTAGCTGGGCGTGATGGTGTGTGCCTGTAGTCCCAGCAACTTGGGAGTTGGAGGTGGGAGGATCACTTGCACCCAGGAGTTCAAGTCCAGCCTGGGCAACATAGTGAGTCCCCGTCTCTTGAAAAGAACAGTTCCTGACAATAAACGGGTAGCAAAAAACTCCTGATGACCTTTATGAAACTACACATTTCTGAGCTTCCACCTGCTCCCACTGAGATTTTTATTTATTTAAGTGGAACATAAGTTCTTAACTAATTAAACAGTTGTTGTTAGCCTTGGCTACACTTGGAGTCATCTAGGGAGCTTTCAAAATTGATACCTTTGCCTTACCCCTACCCTCGGGGATTTTAATTCAAATTGTCTGGGGTAATTATAATTTAATTATGGGAAAAACATTTTTTTTCCCCTTAAGGCAGGGAATAATTAATGCTGAACTTTACAGATTGTCAATGAATGTAAAATAAGAAATAAAAGCAGTAATATATGATTTAGGGAAATATATGATTTGGGTAAATGATTTAGGAAAATATTCAGTTATAAAGTTGAAAACTCCATTGTATCACTGCCTGGAATACACGTAGAATAAAATATCCACTGGGATTCTGCAAAGAACACAGATTGTTAAGACTGTCCATGTTGTATTCCTTTTAAGAATGTGAATTTCCATTGCCTGTCCTTGAAACCACCAGACTGTTACATGTTTGCAGCTCTTGCCCTGTGGCAGTGTTTTTACTGTTGGCAGCTTCTGCAACTTCTGTTCTCATTTGCTCCTTCTAATTGCACCTATTTGATTTAGCTTAAATGACAGGAGAAGCAAGATGACCTATTCCAGTGACATCTTCCTTACATTTACTCTTGGCTCAACTTTTATTTAAGTAAACATCACTGACCTCCTGCTATTCTTAAAACAAAACTGCCACTGATTTAAGTCATTCAGATATTTAAGACTGTAGAAGTGCTGGAGAAATATAAGTTCTTAATATAATCTCACTTGTCTCAAAGCATTCTTAATTTTTCTAACATAGGAACCTGATACACAGAACTATACCTTAAGTCAGAAAAATGACTAAATCCAAAGAATATGCAGTCTTATCTATATATTTTAAAAATAGTTACCTACAAGTTCACTTTAGGAATTTTGGCTACTGAAGCATCCATGTAAGTGTAAAAGACTGATGTCCAAGAATGTTCTATTCTGTGACCACTTGTAATGTGAAAAGCTTTGTTGATTGGAACATGTCACCAGTATGGAGAGAAAAAAAGAGTTAAAGGGACACCTCAGTTTACAAACTGGGAATGAAACAGAGAGGTTAAGCAACCCACCCAGAGAGAAAGCTAATTTAGGGGAACCAGCAGAAATGTGGGTTAGATGCGAGCTTTCCTAGCACGGAGTTACTTCACATGATCAGCTCATTGTACCTTTTAGTAAGTGTCATTTTATACAGAAGTGTTGGGGACACACCTGCCCTAAACCAATCCTATGACACACACATAAACTAGTGGACATGTTCAAAGTTAAGTCCCTAGATGTACTCTCAGATTCCTATTTTAGGCTCATTCTCCCCTATTCCTCCTTAAACCTTTCATATTATTTAATTCTATAGAAACTAGAAATGTGTGACCTTAAAGTCTTTAGACAAAATTCTTATAGTTCAGTTTTTTTTTTTTTTATTATACAGGTGAGAAAACAAATCCAGAGCCAAGGAGTCTGACCTTCAGTGACACAAAATTGTGTCAGAGGCAGTGGGCCAGACCTGCACTCTGACTCCAGGGTTCTTTCCACCAGTCCCCTTTAGCATCAAGGTACAAACATGCCAGCCACTTCAGGGGGCGCGTAATGAATCTATGCACATTTCACCTGTAGCTGAAATTGTGATGGCTATCTTTCTATCTGTTACATGATTTCCAGGCCAAAACATACTAGAAATGGCAGGTGAATTGCCGGGGAGACAAGATGCTGCTGACAGTAAAGGCAGAAACACATACGGCAAGAGGGCAACTGCTTAGAACCCCTATCAGTTTGGTGGGTTCAAGGACGGGAAAAGGAAACTTTCATTTTTAAAGGGATAAAAGGGGGACAACCTGAGCCATCTGTATTTTCTGTACAATTTCAATGTCATTTTACTCTACATATTTATTCTAGGTAGTAATACAATGGAATCCCCGACCTATTCCTACCTGGACATTTCCCTAAATTGGTGTTAGAGGTATCACTCAAAATATTAATATTAAGTAAGAGAGCCAAACAAAAAGGGAGAGATGTCAAAACAAATTCATGAAGATCCTAAAATGTCACATGAATACCTCCAATTATTGATAATGCAACTGAATTATTAACTACTTTCAAAATAATTTATTCCATCAGGTGTCTGCTGTGCTGCGATTATTTTCATACCATCACTAGTCTCCTATTTCTGACCTCAAGGAAACTGCTATTCTTAAAAAGCAAGTATAAAATTTTTTTTTTTTTCCCAGACGGAGTTTCACTCTGTCGCCCAGGCTAGAGTGCAATGGCACAATCTCGGCTCACTACAACCTCTGCCTCCCAGGTTCAAGCGATTCTCCTGCCTCAGCCTCCCAAGTAGCTGGGATTACAAGCACCTGCCACCACTCCGGCTAATTTTTTGTATTTTTAGTAGAGATGGGGTTTCACCATGTTGGCCAGGCTGGTCTTGAACTCCTGACCTCGGGTGATCCTCCCGCCTCGGCCTCCCAAAGTGCTGGGATTACAGGTGTGAGCCATAGCACTTGGCCTAAGCTTTATTTCTTATATAACCTACCTCTTTACAAAATAAACATCTGCTTAATGTATGCACACGCACACACAATATAATTGTGCACAAAACTATCTTATCTCTTTGGCTTAAAAATGTACACTCAACATGGAAAACACACATAGTCACTCCTGACCTTTCAAAGCCATTGACTTCAGGTGACAAAGATGAAAGAAGCCTTTAAGAAATCTTTTCCTTTAGTATTTAGTAATTACTGGCCAGGTAATAGCTCACGCCTGTAACCCCAGCACTTTGAGAGGCCGAGGCAGGCAGACCACTGGAGGCCAGGAGTTCGAGATCAGCCTGAACAGCATGGCGAAACCCTGTCTCTACTAAAAATACAAAAAAAGTAGCCGGGTGTGGTGTGGCACACACCTGTAATCCCAGTTACTCAGGAGACTGAGGCATGAGAATCATTTGAACCTGGGAGGTGAAGGTTGCAATGAGTCAAGATTGTACCACTGCATTCCAGCCTGGGCAAAAGAGTGGGACTGTGTTTCCAAAAAATTTTAAATAACCACCATGGCACATGTATACCTATGTAACAAACCTGCACATTCTGCACATGTATCCCAGAACTTAGAATAAAAAAAAAGAAAAAAGAAAAAAAAATTTTTTTAAATAAGAAAAACAATTACTAAGTTTCTTCCCCTGCCACCTCAAACTCCCAAACTTTTCTTGTGATATTTGAAAACACATGTTGACAATACTGCTATCCAAAAACTGAAAAATAATCCCATGTCTACTCCACAAAGGGCCAAATAAGAAGGCTCCATCAGCAAGAACTGGAGAGCATATGATGGCATCTAAACAGATGATCACGCGGGGACCAGGTTTACATTAAGATTTTGCCCAATCACAAAGAAAGCCAAGGCCAGTTATCTTACCTCAAACTGCGGGTAGGGAGGAGTCATGGCTGAAGGGGGCCCTGAGGTGGGAGGTGGCATCCCTGAAGTGGGTGGGAACAGACCCAAGGCGTTCAGATTTAATCCAGGAATTAAATGTGCTTGAAGCTGCAACAGTAAAAAGGCCCCTTAATTTGACAATTAAAAGAATCAAGGGAAAGTGAGCATTTTTAAGTGACAATATTCAAACTGACCTCTTGTCTAATAAAGAAATGATCGTATAACTCAAAGCAGATGTTCCATGGGACTTTACTTGAGTACATTGTTTACATCTGTTTATATCCCTTGGTATTTTTAAATCTGTGTGCTTGTTTGCCCCCCTCCTTGGTCCACAGCTGCATTAAGATATCTCAAGGGAAGCTTTCCTTTCCCTTATGACTAGCCCACAGGACTTAGACAAAACTGTATTCTGCATGCTGTGGGCAAACTAAATATAGACTAAAAGTCATGTATCAGAGGTGAAGAGGTAATCAAGTAAGATTGGTTCATTGAAAAGCAAACCAGCTATTAAGAGATCTTTAGTCGTTGGGTAAAACTTAGCAACCATGGGTCTAGAGGCCTCAAAGTTGAGCCCTCTGGAAATCAGGACCCATCCCCATGTAACTACTGCAAGTAAACCTATCATTGGAATGGACATAGGAGCCAGAAAGGGGATTTTAATTTGTTTAATTTTGTAAGGGTTGAGGATGTAACGTAGACGGTGGAAGGGAGATTTGAGTGTACTTGAAAATCTTTTTAAAAGGCCTAAGGGGGTTAGATTTAATCCCAATTGATTCCAGAACATTTGAAGCAGGTTGGCAAGAAGTCATGTGGGGTGTGAAATGACTAGCATTCTAGGCTCTTCTCACAAACGCAGTATTTGCACATTTCCCTCGTCTCAGGTTTTGTGTTTCAGATGACTGGCCCAATTGAAAAAAAATTATTTTTTAAAGTCATTTACTTTAAAATTTAAGACAGGCTTTTGAAGTGTTCCATTTTCAGCACCATTTCACTGATTAAGGAATGTCAGCAATTTGCTTTAATAGCCTCAGATGCACTACACAGACTGTTTTATCAATTGAAATTCTTGTATCTCCAAGGTTTATATGGGTAACCAAGTTTTAAACCTGTAACCTTAACATTAACTTTTATATGCATTATATCTATTGTAATCCTAATAAGAATGCAAGGTAGGCAGTAGTCCCATTTTACAGATGAGTAAACTGAGGCTCAGAGAGACTGAGTAAATCATCTAAGAGAATAGAGTTGCAGCTCATAAATGGCTCAGCTGTGATTCAAATCCAGTTCATGTAACATTTCTTCTATATTAAACTCTCTCAAATTAACATTGCAAGAGAGGTACTATATTAACCTTTGTAGGTAGACACTAGCCTTACTTCAGAGAGAAGGAAGCTAAGGCTCAAATACTAAATAATTTGCTAAAGTCACAGAGACAGCAAAGCTTAATGTCAAAGTCAGTATCTTCCCTACTATCCCAGGGTACTTGTTGAGGTGCTAAAAATCAACTAGAACTACTGCTAGTGGTAATGCCACAAAAGAATTCAATATTAATGCAGTTAGAAACACTGTTTTAACTATTTGTTAAAGACATGCCCTTCATAACAAAACTAACATTCATAGAAGCAATATCATTTTCATAAGACTCCCTGATTTTCTTCATGATCTCCTCCTCAGCTTTGGCACATGTCTCAACACTGCCTTTAACTGTAATGGTGCGTTCTGGATTATACAGCGTCAATTCCTGCAATCTGCAGAATGAAAAAGAAGGGAAAGAAAAAGAATGAAAATTGGAGGAAGACAGCTAATAATTCAGCCACAGATGGCAATTAAAAACAAACTGTGGAGCCTGGTAATATGTAAAAGTGGGTGGTAAAACATGATGGGAAATGAGTAAGCCCCAAAAGACGTAAATCCAAAACTGTAAAGCTGCAAGAGAGAAGAAAATACTTGCCCTCCTATTTTCTCGACTAAAGATTACTGGGTACATATAGTTCAATCAAGTCCATATTTTAAATAAAGCTTACTTCTCAACCACTTAGAGTTGAACTACTTTCACAATTGAACAGTGAATTGAAAAATGACTGGAAAGATGTATAGTTTTTGAGGAAACCAAATACCCTAAGTACATAACCTTTCATAAGTATGTTCCTAGTCTGTATTAACCAATCCTAGGCATAATTGGCATTCTCGTGCAATTGCATTTTCTGGGTCACCAAGCAAGGAGAAAGCATGGAAATATTCCAAAAACACAAGCCAGAATTCATGTGTCTAAACTTAGTTTTTACCAGTTTTTTTAGAATTTAGATTGAAGTAGGCTGGAAGAATATCAATCCATCTTGACTAAAATTTAAAATGGTTCACCGATGGCCATTTAGATAACAAAAACGTTAGATAGTGGCAGCAATATTCAGAAACTCCCTGTGGGACCTAGGTCCTGCTGAACCTTCAAAAGCCACTGAAAATCATACCTGAAAACACCTAAGCCTATGCTGGTCAACAGCCTTGAGAGGAAAAGCAATGGGAGACATGTGCCATGGAAAACAGAACTAAGTACATAAATTGAGAGGATACGGATTATTGGTACAAATCTCCTTCATCTTCCTGAAGTTCTCATTTTCACTACTAGTAAAATGTCACAGGGTTACCTTGAGCCAGATGAATGGGAAGTTATTCCTTAATATTTTCCTCAAACTTGCTAAAAATGTAAACATTTATATAATGAAGACTATTTCTCTTAGACTACTTTAAAAAGAAGTCTATAATTCTAATTCAGTCTCAACCTGGCCCTGCCAAGCATTTTGTATTACAGTTTTAAAAATAGCTGCTTCTAGAATAACTTTTAAGATTTTTTTCTTTTAAAACTCTCCCCTTTCTGGGGGTAAATTTAAGACAAAGTAGTATTACTTATTGTATTTACCAGTTTGTGGGGTTTTTTTCCCCCTTTCTTTACAACCAAACAGAAGTTTCCTGCTTCCTTACTACCTCCTTTGAAAACTCCTTGTACACAGACACTGTGCAGTCTTTCCCCTACCACTCTTCCTCAGTTCATCAATCTTTTCCCACATTTTTGAGTACTCTGATTGTAACTAAGAATGGCCACCCTCAGAAAAACCTTTCCATGTAATTTCAGAGCATCCACAATTCTAAGTGTGGTAGCCTGCCTCCAAGGTGATTCCCGTCACCTAGTTATCTGTAGTCCCACACATACATACCGAACAGGGCTGACTTGTGTAAACAACATTAGAAAAACGATAGAGTATAACTTCTGAGACTATGTCATAAAAGACATTGCAGTTTCCATCTTGTCAGCTGCCATGTCTTGAGAACACTCAAGCAGCTCTGCGGAGAAGCCCATGTAGGAGGCACCGAGGCCTTCTGCCAACAGCCAGCATCGACTTGTCAGCAGCATTGTGAGACCCCAAGCCAGAACCACCCAGCTAAGCTGCTCCTGCATTCCTAACCCACAAAAACTAGCTGAGCAATTAATGTTCACATTGTGTTAAGCTGTCAAATGTTGGGATAATGCGTTACACGACAATGGATAATAAACTGGGTTACATAGTCCAACTTTGGGAATAAATGTCATAAAACATAGTTAAGATTGCATTTAGAAAACATGAACATAAAGCATTTGGTTCCTCCTGCCAGAAGCAGATAATGCTTTCAATACAGGTCAGAAACCTAACAGGCAGCAAGCTGTATTTGAGAAACCAGGTGTAAGTATGGCAGCACAGGCTAGCTGAAGCAGCTGTAAAGTGGGAAGCTAAGCCCAATACACAACATGCAGCTTACAGTGTTGGAAAGTTTTCTTATTCAAAAGCAAAGGGGCACTCACGGAGATATCGTGATTTTAGTGTCTGTGTCTTGCTCAATTTTTTTAAGATTTCTTCCTTCTTTACCAATAAGACGGCCAACAAAGTTATTATGAGCTAAAATCTTCAAGGGGATCTCTTCTGTGCTGTAAATAGAAAAGTGGTCATAAAATTAGGATAAGTAAACCTATTCTTGGGTAAAAAGACAATATTCACTCATTAAACATTTACTTCCTACCTACCATCTGGGAAGCACTGTGTTAGGTACAGCTTAAAACTTGCTGACAATTGGCCAGCATTCTAGCAATGCATGAATAGAAGGGGAAAAAAAAATACAGAAGTTAACTTCTAAAATAGTTCTTATTTTATTCACTTCAGGAAGTATCTTCAGTGATGGAGTCTCTTACTCAAAACCATATTCCTAAACCCCTACTACCAAAACACAATGTACAAATAAAAAACAGTACCATCCAGTACAAATATATACCTGGAGATATGTGCATAATTTATAGAAGGAAACAGAAGAAACAATAGTGGTTACACTTTGGGGGAAGGGCATAAGAACAGGAAGGGGAGCTTTCACTTTTCATTTTGTAGCTTTCTGAATTTCCCAGTCATATATATATAAAACTGTTTAAAATGTCATTGCGGTTAACAGATGGTGGGCTTTTCCTTTTTCTTTTTTTGAGACAGTCTCCCTCTGGCACCAGGCTGGAGTGCAGTGGTGGGATCTCGGCTCACTGCAACCTCCGCCTCCCGGGTTCAAGCCATTCTCCTGCCTCAGCCTCCCAAGTGGCTGGGACTACAGGCACGTGCCACCACGCCCAGCTAATTCTTGTATTTTTAGTAGAGATGGGGTTACACCATGTTGGCCAGGATGGTCTTGATCTCTTGACCTCATGATCCACCTGTCTCAGCCTCCCAAAGTGCTGGGATTACAGGCATGAGCCACCGCACCGGGCCTATTTTTCTCTATACTAAAATAATTCTTTTTTAAAAATTTTTACTTTAATAATTACATTTTTATAAGATGGTACCCACATATAATATTACTAAAACATATTTAAAGTTCTCTACAAATTAAGGTTGGTAATGAGGTCCCCACACTAACTCCAGTGCCTTACTCTGGATTCTACTTCCAGTGCAGCGCTGTTCTGTACACTAAACGTGGTACAGAACCCAACTTTCACTCAAGGTTCCTGTGGAAGAAATAGTTAGAGTTCCCACCTGCGTTACCCAGATAAATCTCTAGTTTGCCTTAGAAGAGACTCAGGCACTTCCCCACCTCCACACTCCCTGTTGCTCCAAGATGGGGCCAGGCAGAGGACAAGAACAGAGCTCCAGTGAGCTCTGAGTAAAGAATGAGTCAAGATTTGGGGCTCCTGTCTTGGGTTAATCCAGGATACCTCCTGGTCCTAGGTTCCCCAAGTTGCCTTCTTCTATAGCTGCACTTCTCTTCCCCGTTATCACCACTCGTCTATGTTCAAATGTGAATGAAAATATTTAAATATTAAAAGACATACACTTCACGACCAAATCAACAGCGCCAACCACTGTAGCTCATCAGGATATCATTTCTCTTTGTTTGTTGGCAATTCCCAAGAATTGTGTCAGAGATATCAAAAATACAAGAGCACAAATATCAACCTCTTTCACAGGACAATCTTCTTTACTCACAATTTTATGTCTTGAGCTTCCTTATGCATAATCTCCAGAATAGACTTACAAGCCGCAGAGGTGCCTTCAGGAGTAGAGAGGATAGTAATCGACTTCTCAGCAGCCCCTGCATTTTCTTTACGGTGGACATCGATTCTGATAGTGGGCACAAGCAGCGAGGAAAACGAGAGCAGTAAGCGTGTATTCACAGTGGAGTCTAATTACCAACTGCAAAGTCATAGGGCTTCAGGGCAAAGCAGATGACTCACTTCCCTCAAGAGCATAAACTTTCAATAAGCTGTCAACATTAATGACTTAAGAGGCAAATTTTAATTCTAGGAACACTCCCTTTCTCATTCCTCAATCCAACCAAGCAGGGACATCTTTTCATTCTACCCAAGCTGTTTGTGCTTACAGCTTCCTTTCAGATGCCACAGAACAAATGTCTCATGACAAAGAGCCTGGATTCAATCTGCTCTAAAACAAATAGGAACTGGAGGGCATGCCAAGAGACGAGTTGGAATCCCATAAGCCAAGTTGAACTGCTTATTCTGCACAGTACATCATTCTTCATTCATTGGATGAGCAGATTTCACCAATCTGCTTCCCCTTTGCAAGGTTCTTCCCACATTTTGCCTCCTTGATAGAGGAAAGTCTGCAACAAACAGTGATAGGAATGGAACCTGGACAGATGGCAATTCTACTTCAAGAAAAGCAAGTGGCCAATAAACTCAAAATGATGTTTAATTTCACTAGTAATTATATGTCTGCCAGTTAAAAGAATGTCATTTTCTTCTAGACTTGCAAAAATTGAGATAGGAAAAATTAAATATGGGCAAGATGATCGGTAACAAGGCACACTCAACACTTTTAGTAGGAGTATAGAGCAAAACTGGTCAGCAAAATGCTGAGCACCTTGTGACTCAAGAACGGTACTTCTTGTAACATCTACTCCTGGTAACATCTACAGATATAGTCTCATACATGGGCCAAGAGTGATGTTTCTTACCCTTGGCACTACTGACTTTTTGGGCCAGATTCTTTGTTGTGGGTGGGGTGTCTTGTGCATTGTAGGAAATTTACTAACATCCCTGGCCTCTACCTACTAGATGCCAGTAGCATGCCTCTCTCTCAACTCTAACAGCCAAAAATGTCTCCAGACATTGCCAAATGTCTACGGGGGTTGGGGCAGAGAGATGATCATTTGTGGTTGAGAACCACTGACATGGTAAAGTTCCGTTTCTAACAGATAGAAAATTAGAATTATCTAATTGCAGGAAGAGATGGTTAAATGCAGGAAGAGATGGTTAAATAACAGTATATTCCTATCATATAGATGTTTTTGAAAATGTGGTAAAATTACAGGTACCAACATAGTAAAAAGTCCTTAAGTGAAATAATGCAATTCACATCATGACATGGTTTCTTTTTTAAAGTCACAAGTTAGTAGATACAGGCAACAAATCCTATAGATATATATCCCCAACTTACCAATAGCTACCCAGGTGAGCTGAATGGTAACTTTTTAATTTACATATTTATACATTTTGAATTAAACATAAAATAAGCCTGCCATTATTTAAAAAGTACAAGAAAAAAATTAGCTACTCAAAAATATGTGTTTTTGGGAAAATTAAGTATTTGTTGAGTTCCTTTGGCCACTCAAACACTTAAAGAGCTAAATAACTCATGGCCATGAGAATGACCACTTGATCATGCCAATAAAATCAAGATTTGGCTTTCATTTCCCTAAATGTTTGGTTGAAATCTGAAGATTTACCTCAAGAGTAAAAGATAAAACTAAAAATAAGGGCATGAAACAAATTAAGGGCTACCTAAACATAACTAATAAAAAAATAGTGTCTTAGATAACAGTCCCAATCTTAGGAGTCATCTTCCCAGCTGCTGTTTCAATCCCCAGTCATTTTCAGGGATGCTTGTCTTCCAGCAACACATTAGCATCCCTCTTTGCAGTTTATTTTCACCCTTTCACTGCACTAAGGATTACTAAGCTCCGATCCCTTGAGAGAAGGGAATGTGGCTTTGGAGATTAGAGTGGCCCTCTGAGACCATTCCAGAAACAGAGGTTCTGATAATGACTAATTTCAATGTCAAGAGTTAATTAAATCCACTGGTAGAGCTCTGCAAATGAATCATCGGATATAACAAAAATTGCTTCCCTTCCCCTATCCCCATCTTCCTGCCTTAAGTAAAACAAACAGTTCAATTTAAGTCACAGCTCTTTCATCTGACAGGGAAATGAGTAGCTCGAAAAGGAACAATTCTAATCTGCTACATGACAAGGAAGGGAAGCCATATAATGAATTTCTGCAGGTAACGGTGGATCAAGGGAAGCAAGAAGCCCTTAAATTTTAAGATTAAAGTCAGGCCAACTGACTAGGTTATGGTCCAGTTGTCTTTCCCACTCCTACGTGATGAGGTCAGGGCGATTAATCTTGCATTCAGGTAACCAGCACCCAACATCTCCTGCTTCAAAGCAGGGGAAGGCAGGATCAGATGCCACTGCAGGGAGCAGGTGGGTATGGACCACCACTCAGTGCAGTTCTTTTTGGTTCTGCATGAGAAATGGGTCAGCTAGTCCAATGCAGGCATGGTGCCTATGATGAATATGCATGTCCTCTTAGGCCTGCTGGAACAAACACATAAAGTATACACAGCAGTGTAGTTCTAACTTTTAGAGAAAGATTAAGCTTATTTCCTTGGATCACATTAAAAAAAAGAATTCTCCTTTCTAAATTTAAAAGGCAAAATAATCTTGTCATTTCTGTAGCTGGCCCAAGGCTTGCACAATGGTATTTTTGGATACAACTTCTTCTTCCCAGCACACTCACAGGTTCTTCAGGGAATACGGTAGTAACAGACTCAGAGATGTGCCTTGTAGCACATTACGGAGCTAGGTATGAGGGGAAGAGTTTGTCACCAAGCTTCTTTGGGTCAAAAAATATCCACATACTGTACAACAATATGGTTTCTAAAGCAAAACAACATATAATGCATGAGAATTGAGAATTATCTTAGACACACATGAAAGGCTTCAAACATGATTCACATATAGTCATTTTAGTCATTTGACAAATAAAAGATCCTTCTATGTAGCAGGGCCCTGGCCTTGGCCCTGGGGCTACAGTAGTAAATAAAAACAAATAGTTCCTGCTTTCTGCTCCTGATAATTAGCTCCAACATTTGAATGGGAATATTCCAATCCCTTAAACCCCACCAATTAAAACCATCAAAAAATATCCAGAAGAAAAAGCCATTCTAATTACGTGGCTTAATCACAGGAAACATTTGGACAAATAAGATGAGCAATTCTTTACTCCAGTAAGGCAAGACTGAAAAACCATCTCTGTATGGAAGCCACAAATAAAATGGACTGGACCCAGAAAATTACTTCCAAAAGCAATGAGGGCAGGTGGGGGGTAAGGGGTGGGACAGAGAACAACCTAGAAGCTGCCTTTCTGTCTTCCAGAGCCTCCCCAACCAGAAGAAGATTAGGTATCATTTGTTTTCCATTCATGTGTGAAAATCTGACGTTCCCTTTGAGACTGAGGATTAGCTCCAGATTTATATGAAATGAACACCAAGATATTGCAAGATTTTTATACACATTCCCAAGTACTGTAAAAGGAGGCCTCATGGCTGTGTTCAGAAGGGCACCAAGTACCAGAACGACACACTGTTACTAAGATTCCAAGGGGAATTCTCATGAACACCCACCACACACTCAGCATACTCACTTAGACTGGGTCTGTTTGGTGATGTTCCGAATGGTAGCACCTTCTTTTCCTATGATGGCTCCAACAAATTGGGTGGGAACCAGCAGGCGCAGAGGCAAATCACACGGTTTCTGCTTGGACAGGGATCCTGGAGACCCCTGCCTTGAGGAGCCCCTCTGCCCAAGCCCCCGGCGACCTCGGGGCTGCTGCAAGGGGTTTTGCTGGGCAGCCATTTCATCAGGGATATAGGCTACTTTCAAGGTGAAATTCTCTAACTGAAATCCATTCAGTTTGTCTAGTGCTCTGAAAGTTGAAAAGGGGCAGGGGTGGGAAAAGGAATCACTCTATATGACACATCTTTTAGCAAAGCAACACCCATCTCTTCTACTCAGCATTACTAGCTCTAAACTTCTGAGGGAAGCCCCAGCACAAGCAGTAAACCCGCAACACACATAATCCTCCCCTCCCTCACCCCGCACCACCACCACCCACACACATTTTCCTTTGAGACAGGCACAGTGGGGAAAAAGGCCACAAGTTTCCAAAGGGAACTTATGCGCCATCTCCTAATGAAAAATAGAAAAACAAAAAACATTTTGTCAAACTGTTGGTTAAGTTTAACCCATAAGGTTATTAACGGTTTAGGAATAGCTAAGCAGCAAGAGAGAAGCAAGTGGGCTTCTTGCCTTGGCAAATGTTTCCAAATCACAGTGGAAGGACATCAGAAATATATACCTCCTTCACTTCACACTCTAAAATATGAAGTATTTAAAAACATTTTAAGAACCAGTGGACAAATCTCTCTAAACCATTCACAAGAGACTATCCTGAGTATTAAATTCTACCAATAACACTCAGTACCTATTATGAGCCAGTCCCTGACTTTGTGGTTTATGATCTGATTTGGGGCAAAGAGGCAGGGGTGGTGATAAACCAAAAAAAGAGTGTGCCCATTCTACCACACTATTTGGGGGAGAGTTTTTCCTTTTTTTCTTTTTTTTTGGAGACAGAGTCTTGCTCTGCAAAGGAGCTGTGTCACCCAGGCTGGAGTGCAGTGGAGCCATCTTGGCTCACTGCAACCTCTGCCGCCGGGGTTCAAGCGATTCTTGTGCCTCAGCCTCCTGAGTAGCTGGGATTATAGGCGTGCACCATCACGCTTGGCTAATTTTTGTATTTTCAGTAGAGATGGGGTTTCACCATGT
Source organism: Hylobates moloch (assembly GCF_009828535.3). NCBI lineage: Eukaryota > Metazoa > Chordata > Mammalia > Primates > Hylobatidae > Hylobates > Hylobates moloch. Next base: position 145,735,160 of record NW_026652276.1, on the reverse strand, counting down.
TGGCCGGGCTGGTTTTGAACTCCTGACCTCAAGTGATCTGCTGCATTGGCCTCCCAAAGTGCTAGGATTACAGGCATGAGCTACTGTACCCAGCTTCTTTTTCATTCTTGATCTTTATTTTAACACGCAAGGAAAAGTGCCCAAATCTTGAGCATAAATCTCAGTGAATTTTCACAAGGTGAACACACACATCCAGATCCAGAACTAGAACACATCAGGGCCCCAGAAGCCTCACCAGTACCTGCTTCTGGTAGTCACTGCCCCCCTCCCCCTTGCAGACTTCTAATACCATAGATTAATTCTGCCTATTTAAAAATTTTATGTAAGTATATATGAGTATACATGATATGTATTCTCTCATATCTGGAAACTTTTAATTTATTGTAATATTCATCCAAATTGTTGTTTTCTATTTTCTGGGGTTTTTTTTGTTTTGTTTTGTTTTGTATTTTTTTGTGTGTGTGTGTTCTGTTTTCAGAAGGGAAAATAATAAACTAGTAGAGAGGAGATAGCCCAGATTTCATAAACATACATCTAACAATACATCCCTTTCTAACTCCACAGTGCACAACAAAATGAAAAACAAAAAGAAAGAAGTCCCCACACTTCCCAGTGTCACTCAGGTTCTTTGCTCAGATTCTGTTCCAATGGCCCTGAGTTCACCTGAGGTGGGAAAGAAAAACAGGCATAAAATGGTCTCTTTCTAGTTGCTTGGTGTGGTCGTTTCCGGCTTATACACTGCTTTATTTGCAAATCTACTCTCAATTCTTACTTAAATAGAAAAAAGGGGGTAGAGTGGGAGACAGTTCTAGCACCAAAAAGGTCACTGAGGGCTAGGACCTTGAAGGCAAACCTGGGCAAGCAGACAGAGGGCTCACTGACATTCTCCGGCCCAGAATGATTCTCAGTTTCTCACTTCAGTCTTCTATCACCGTCCTACCTTCTCTGGCACATGAATGAACTCTTATTGTAAAAGATCAGTCATGCAGAAAATAGCAAGAGGTTGCTCTGGCACCATCACCAACCCTCCAAGGCCCTTCCCAAAACTGCTGCTCACTGCAGTACTTCTACAAATGGACCAGTCCTTTCTATATGTTTACAAACACATGTATTCACGTTCAGTTCCTTCGTTAAAAGCATAATTGGGGTTGTGATGTACACTGCTCTGTGGCTTATTTTTAAACACAATGTCTTGGGATATTTCCATGTGATTTCTATGTCAGAGGGCATTCTTTTCATAAGCTTCAGAGGATGATAGCTGACACATGCCACACTTATTTTGCCAATGCCTTGATGACAGCACCTTAAGTTAATGCTGTACTTTCCTCCTGTCCCCTTTTTCTCTTAAGGGAATGTGGATTAAGGGCCCTAAAATATTTTGGTTATTTCTAAAGGAAGACAACAGCTGATATATTTTATTATTTATGGTGTATATTTGTTATAAAAAGTTGGAGTTGCAGAAGAGTCAACCAACTACAGATTCTTTCAAAACAGCTTTAATTTTTTTTTGAAATGGACTTTTGTTCTTGTTGCCCAGGCTGGAGTGCAGTGGTGCGATCTTGGCTCACTGCAACCTCCACCTCCTGGGTTCAAGCAATTCTCCTGCCTCGGCCTCCTGAGTAGCTGGGATTACAGGCGCATGTCACCACCACCCTCAGCTAATTTTTGTATTTTCAATAGAGATGAGTTTTGCTATGTTGGCCAGGCTGGTCTCGAACTCTTGACGTCAGGTGATCCACCCACCTCGGCCTCCCAAAGTGCTGGGATTACAGGCGTTAGCCACCACACCTGGCCTTAAATGTTTTTCAAGTTGGGAATAAACAGATCACTGAAGGTTCTTTCAAACAATCGGGAAACTTGAACCTACTGAAGGCATCAATTACATCTAGGCATAAAAGGTAGTCTAGGCTTTTTCATTATAAATGGCATATTGCCAGCTTCAGAAGAGAGTAAGTATATTTTGACTAGTAAATTAAGTCATTAATGTTACAAAAATGGTAGGTAACTTTCTTCTTGAGTGAGATAGACATATACAGATATGATTCTCCCTGGGGTAAAAGGTACACACGTCAGTTACCAGATGCTTCTATATTCTAGAACCATCTAAATAGTCACATGTATCACAAGAAACAACTTTATAACTTGGCAAAAACTAACTTCTAACTTTTATTGTGCTGCTTTAAAAAGATTTTTCTTTGTGGGGAAAAGAAAAAATTCTCTCACTGAAGAGGTCAGGTAGCCTGGGGCTCCAGTCCCCAGTGTACCTTCTGGGCCCCAATGGCTCTAAACTCAGGCTGTTCCAGGCAGAATGCAGACAGCCACTACTGTGTGCACCTGACTGCCTAATTGCCATCTAAGCAGAGTTCCTAACCCCTCAAACCACAGTGCTCCATCCACACTCAGACACAGCTGAAAAGGTACAGGAGGAACCTAACATGTAGAATGGTGGCTTTCTCATGATTGCAGCTCCTAAATTACTGAATTTAAGTCAACTACTAGAACCTTTCTAGGCACAAAGTTTATTATTCAGCTATGTCATATGGTGATCTGCTGAGTTCACGGGGAAAAAAATTTTAGTACTTTCACCAAACCCACCATAGATGCAAGACATGAGATGAACGACTATCATAATTATTTGACACATATGTGTTCAGTTAAACAGAACTTAAAGATGTTTATCCAACATGTATATTACTCAGGACCCTGGTTTTTTGTTTTTTTTTTTGAGACAGAGTCTCACTTTTTTTGCCCAGGCTGGAGTGCAATGACGCGATCTCGGCTCACTGCTACAACCTCCACCTCCTTGGTTTGAGCAATTCTTCCTCCTTCCAAGTAGCTGGGATTACAGGTATGTACCACCACACCCAGCTAATTTTTTTTTTTTTTTTAAACTAGAGACAGGGTTTCACCATGTTGGTCAGGCTGGTCTCAAACTCCTGACCTCAAGTGATCCACCCGCCTCAGCCTCCCAAAGTGCTTGGATTACAAGCGTGAGCCACAGCGCCAGACCAGGATTCTGTCATCATTACTTAACTCTTTGCTCTTGGTGCTATTTTAAGGGTTGCTGAGAAGATGCTGAGTAATTTTGCCAGTTGGTAGAATTTAAATGTATTGATAAGAAGTTTACTGGGGGCCAGGTGCAGTGGCTCATGCCTGTAATCTCAACACTTTGGGAGACCAAGGTGGGTGGATCACTTGAGGTCAGGAGCTCAAGACCAGCTTGGACAATATGACAAAACTCTGTCTCTACTAAAAGTACAAAAATTAGCCAGGCATGGTGGCGTGAGCCTATTAATTCCAGCTACTTGGGAGGCTGAGGCATGAGAATTGCTTGAATCTGGGAGGCGGAGGTTGCAGTGAGCCAAGATTGCCCCATTGCACCCCAGCCTAGGTGATGGAATGAGACTTTGTCTCAAAAAAAAAAAAAAAAATTGTTCATTGGGGTAGACCACAATTTAGAGCTGAATGGGCCTCAATAGAGACAATAAGCAGTTCAACTTGAGGAAGGGGGGAAAGAGAAAGAAAAAAGGAGAAGAAATGAGACCCAGACAAGTTAAACGTACCCAAGAGTCCACACATACGGAGCTGAATAGTGGAAAAAGAATACAGACTAGAGACCAGAATTCTAGTCCAGCTTGAACATTAAATAACCACGTTATCCTCCAAAGGTCATTTTCCTGTTTGGCATTAGCCATCTCCCTATAAAACTAAAAGATTAGATTCATGGTCCTTTTCAGCTCTAAAATTTCATGCCTGGCTGGGTGCAGGAGCTCACATCTCTAATTATAGCACTCTGGAAGGCCAAGGAGGGAGGATCACTTGAGCCCAGCAGTTTGAGATCAGCCTGGGCAACATAGTGAAACCCTGCCTCTACAAAAAAAAAAAAAAAAAATTAGCTGGGTGTAGTGGCACATGCCTGTAGTCCCAGCTACTTGGGAGGCTGAGGTGGGAGGACTGCTTGAGCCCAGGAGATTGAGGCTACATTAAGCCATGATTGTGCCACTGCACTTCCAAGTCTGCCTGGGCAACAGAATGAGAACCTGTCTCAAAAAATAATAATAAAATAAAATAAATAAAATTCCATGTCTAAAAATCTCTTCTTTTTTATTCCCAGATGTCACCCTGTATATAATACAGGGTCCTCACAAAATGAGGTTTAACCCATTATTGAAAAGTCATAAATTCAATTATCTCCTTGTATGAAGAATAAGAGGTTGACAACTCAGCAATCATTATTGAAAGCCTGGGTAATATGATTTTAAGGATGTACCTTAATGAAATAAATATGGATGAAGCCCAAATGTAAGGCTTCATGACTAAATTGGTTCTAAAAACAAAACAAAACGGTATGAGCAAATACCCTAGATGATGCACAACAGAAGACGGGATAGGAAACTGTGGTGAGGATCCAACACTATGCAGAGATTAGAATCAGTATAAATACACTGAATGAAAAACCCACAAAACTCTGCAGAATGATCTTTGTAATTCTGGAAGTTATAATGCATGGGACAAAGTCTACAAAACTCTATGGCAAATTTAACAGTGGTTATCCCTGAATGGCAAAAAATCCCTTTGTCTCACTGCTTTATTTCTTTTTCCAAAATAAATCTTTTATTTATGTAATTGTTAAAGTTTAAATGGGAATTTTCTTACCTTTAGCCACTGGCCAAGTTGCTTCAAACACTTCTAAACATAACCATATTTACCTTATACAGATCTTCACAGTGATACAAAGGAACTGCAATGATAGTTTCTTTCTTTCTTTTTTCTTTCTTTTTATTTTTTTTTTGAGACGGAGTCTCACTCTGTCGCCCAGGCTGGAGTGCAGTGGCGCGATCTCGGCTCACTGCAAGCTCCGCCTCGCAGGTTCACGCCATTCTCCTGCCTCAGCCTCCCGAGTCACCACCAGCCAGTAATTTTTTTGTTTTTTAGTAGAGTGGGTTTCACCATTAGTCAGGATGGTCTCAATCCAGACCTCGTGATCCAGCCCCGATGAATAAACATTCTTTTCCCTAACAAAAATAAACATCAGAATAACCCCAAACAAAAGAAAGCATAAGAACTCAATGTCTACACATTTTCTAGGGGGTTCTTTGTCACACATGACAAATCCTCTCATGAGTAATGTCTGTCCTTGACTGGCTTATCTCAACATCTCTGGAAGAAGGAAGGAAATAGGTGAGCCTCTCTTGCTCTGAGGAACAAGAAAAGGTGCATTCACTAAACACATACTTCCATCTTTAATGAAACTAATGAAATTTAAACTTGTCAAATTTTTATTTTAATAATTCAAGACTTAAGCCTAAAATGAACACATGTATTAATATTTTCTATAATATGTGTGCTATTAACCTTTGATTTATTTTAGCCACAAGGTGGCAGGAATTTCCACGTTAAATTCTGTCTTAAAGACATAGCCATACTTGAGGACTCCTCTTAAGTGACATTCATAGAGCTTTAAGTAACAGAGGCAGCTACAACCACGTTAAAACTAGCTCCCTGGCTCTTCAGCATCAGTGACCAGCCATCACTGGAAATGAAGTATACCAAACAATAACAAGGGGGCAGAAGCAGCAATCAAACATGTTGGAAAAATACATAATAGCTGCTAACTTTTGAGCTCTACCTTATAGGTATTATGAAACATGTTTTGGAGGCATTATCTTAGTTTTTCTCAGTAGCCTCATTAGCTAAAGACTACAGTTATTCCCATTTTAGAAATGGGGCTGAATTGTAATAGATTAACTTGACCAAAGTCAGCTAGAAAAGTGGTGGCACACAGTCTGTTCCATGCAACTGGGCTCTGGAATTGAACTCTTAACCTCCAAGCTCACTCATACTTTCACAAGTACATCAGGGTCACATAGCCTTCCAAACAACAGATGTTACAAAGAGAAAATTGAGAATTATCAGCATAGCCCTTTTACCTAAAGATTGAGCTTTGGGTGGCCTACAAAGGAAGGCATGGAGAAATCACACCAGATTGGTTTAGGCAGCAGGCTGTCATGTTTGGAGCCCATGGAGCAGGCCTACAGGGTTCATTGGAAGTCCTGCAAAGTCTGGTCCTGGAAGGCTCAAACCACTTCAAACTGCTCCAAGCAGCCCAGAACCAGTGGGTTAAACTATAAATACACGCATATATGCACAAATATTTGTTTCTCTTTAATCTTCAGTTTGTAGCTGAGAAAACCAAAGCTCAGAAGTCAAGGTTACTAAGTCAGGGCTACCTGACTTTGGTGTTTACACTTTCTCTACTACACCCAATGCCTCTCAAATAAAATTAGTTCTCACAGAATGAAAACATATTCCATATCCCTTTTAAAAGCTTATTAAAAAACTGATAACAATTTTTTTAAAACTGTAACACAAAACTGAGTTTTCCACTCCTTATATTAACTTTTCAAAATACCTCATTGCTTTCTAATTCTCTCAATCTTTGAATTCTTGCAGAGGGAGTGAGAACAATATTCTTATAAAGCCACTTGACAGGCAGGAACTAAAATTAGGCAGTCCCTCTCCAAATATTCTTATTGGCGACTTTCGGTCAGTATTTAGTATTTAATAAATGTTAACTGACTGAATATTAGAACAAAGGATATGAAGACTACTTCCCTAATCAAAATGCCTAATTTATTTAAGTTACCTAATTACTAAATTACACAATTCTTAACAGCCTTTTCCTTCCTCCTTGGGATCAACGGAAGCCTACCAATCTCTTAACAACTAAGATAAAGAATTTTGAGAACACCAGTGTGTCTACATTCAGTTTGCTGTCATGGTTAGGATTCTTTTCAGCAATAATTCTACCTTGACTAGCCAGTCTACCTTTCCTGTGCTTGCAGTCTTAATGCTTTGTTTTTTTTGTTCTTAAAGGAGGAAGGCTAAATGTCAATTACTTTATCCTTACCAAAGTTCATCTTATGCTTCTTCAAAGCTATATAGCTTATGTCTCCAACTTATGTTCTCCCATTCAACTCATTAACTATTAAATAAGCATTTTGTTTCCCTTTAGCTAATTTAAGTTTTCAAATAAGGCCACAACAACAGGCCTCTGACAATCTCCAAATATCCTTGGGTTTATCACATCATCCCATATTTTCCAACAGGGACTTGGCTCTACCAAGTATTCAGTATAAATCTTTGTAAAGTAAAACATGGCCAGGTGCAGCGGCTCACACCTGTAATCCCAGCATTTTGGGAGGCTGAGGTGGGCAGATCACTTGAGCCCATGAGTTCAAGACCAGCCTGGGCAACATGGTGAAACCCCATGTCTACAAAAAAGTACAAAAAAAAAAGACTGGCACTCTCATAACCCAGCCTCAAAATAAATAAAAATTAAAACAATATGGAGCCTCTGCTTTCTCACTGCCCTCACTTTTATCCCCCATTCTAGTGAGGGTATAAAAGGTAAAATTTTCCTGGTCTTCTTACATGATACAACTAAAGAACAAAATTAGTCAAAAAAAGAAGAGAAAGAAAAATCAATTTGTTTTATGACTCATACCACAATTTCCATAATGTCCGAGACCTTATATCAATTGCCAAAAAATTTTACATGAACAAAGGATACAAACAGATGAAATACAGAATGTGTTTGAACATATTAAAAGCCTCCAGTCTCACTTATGGGAAAAGTGAAAATTAACATGAGATACCACTTTCACATACCAGATTGGCAAAGTTTGATAAAGTCCTGTGTTAGGGAGAATTGGAGAAAGATTTTCCCCCACAATGCTGATGGAAATTTAAACTATCTCAAGCTCTACAACACAATTTAAAGTGCAGTTCTACTTCTGGGAATTTATCATCTAGATACATGCTTACATACACACGACATGCAAAAACAGATTCACTACAATATTGTTCATAACTGCAAGAGACTGGAAACAACCTAAATATCCAAATTGCAATTAATCAAAGTCATGCCATATCTGTATAATCAAATACTATGTAACTATAAAAAATATATTTATATACACAAAACATTCAAATGTTATGGTATCATTTGTGTAAAAGGAGGAATACATACATGTAGCATTTGTTTTCCACATGGTTATCTCCTAAGAGATGAGGTAGCTAGGGAATAATACTGGGAGGAAGATTTGTACTATGTGCATCTTCAAATCTTTTATATTTTGAACCACGTGAGTGTTATTGATTTTACAAATAAAGTTCCATTTACCTTATACAAATTTCCGTCTTCTTCTCAGTCTTATCTTGCCTTTCATAGTCCCTCCCGAGTGAGTACTGCCTTTAGTAACCTAGCTGAGCTCCTACTCTTGCAGCTCGTTTTACCTTTCCCCTTCAGGGCTCAGAGTCAGCCAGTGTGGTCTTTTCTTTCACCTTTCTGACACAGAGGACAGTCAGCCTGCTCCTGCCAGTATGGTATCTGGAGGTAGGTAGTTCAGGCTTCCATAGTCAGCTAACAGCCAGTGCTGTGCTACTGAGTACTTTGTATGCCATTCTTTCATGTTCATATTCTGAGCAGATCTGTTAAAGGCCATATTTGTGGGACCCCCATTTCTCTCTCTAGGGCTTAGTTTATTAGATCATTTTGAGCCTACAGAATTATCTTTTCCTAGGGGAGATTGTTTGATCTGTAAAGTATTGCCTGTTTACTGCACTGGAATATATTTTTTTCCATAAATCTAAGAGCAAATTACATTGATCCAACGTCTGCACGTTCCTAAATGACAATGGTAATCAGGTAACCAGTGAGTAAGAAGACTTAACATTTAACACTTGTTTAACATACGATCCAACTTACCAGCTTCAGATAAAATAGCAATAATATATGTGTCATACAAGAGGGGGAGAGACTTTATGTTATTTGGCAACAATACCAAGGCCCAGAGCTTCTGCAAATAGGGTGTGATTCAGTTTCATACTAGACCACTCTATTATTGACATTAAAAACATATTGAAAATGTAATACAACTTTAACCAATGTAGATTTTTACTAGACATTCAAACTTAAAAAGAAAGGCACGATTACAGGGTCAAATTTTGTAAAATAAAGTTTCTCTCTGCCACCCACCAGCCCTTCTCAATTGAGAAATCCGCAAAATATGTTACTGTACTTAACTTAGTTATTATATATAGATTAAAAGTTTCAAGCTGCTTACTGTCTAGCTTGGTCCTTACTGGAATAGGTTACATTTACAACTGCAGTTTCCGAGTCAGTGTTCACTAGAGGAAGAGAAAAACGAAGAGAATAAAAGTTAGTTTTCTTTCTACTTCCTTCCTTTTACAAATTTGAAAGCAATTCAGAAGACATGTACCTTGCTCACAGCTCTCCACCACTCCATACTGGACTAGTAAACTATCCAGCACCTATCAGGAGGGGGAGAGAAAATTATAAATTTTGAGTTTCCCAAGTTATTATCAAGGGCAGGAATATGTCTTAAAATCACTAAGTAATTGTGATGGAAAAGAGCCAAAAAAATATCAGGGGCTTTGGACTGCAGAACTAAGGGATGGATACCACAAATATCACACTCAGACTTGTCTCTTCTGCCCTCTCCTAGATCCCTGACATTAATCTCATTTCCTATGGCTAACCAAGAACTGGCTCAGCAAAGTATGCAAAGCCACAGCCGCCTGGTTCCTGAGGCTGAAGGAGAAGGAGCATTTATTTCTCATACTTACACAAACACATCACCATACTTTCTCCTTGTATACAAAGTCACTAAGACAAGGGACCAAGTTAAAAACTAAAGTTTAACAAGGTGCGGTGGCTCGCACCTGTAATCCTAGTACTATGGGAGGCCAAGATGGGAGCACTGCTTGAGGCCAGGAGTTTGAGACCAGCCTGGTCAATACAGTGAGAACACCATCTCTAAAAAATAACATAAAATAAAAAGAGAAAAAAACTAAAGTTTTATCTATAAGATGTTTTCCAAAGGACTTCCTTTACAGCTCTAATGGTTCTTACAGAACAAATTACTCAAGGCAGTCTAGAAAAATGAAGACAGCACAGTGCATACTTTACCTGGAGTCGAATTTAAAGCCCAACATAAATACATAGACAGCAAAAGTGTGAAATGAAGCAAACATTTGTAAGTCTACATGGGGTTGGGAAATGTACAATTTGAAGCTGTCTATGTTTTTACCATCTTTCCTGTAGCTGTATTATTATACTATGCATGTTATTCAAATGGAGAGGCTGTTAGAACAGTAACTATAAGTTTATTATAATATCAACTGCAGATGTATGTCTCATCAATATAAACCAAATTCAGGTGTCCTTAGCTTCTAAGAGCTATAGCAAAACAAAGTAAGTTTCTGTAAATTATAGCAAACTACTTACTCATCAGTTTAACTACAAATTTTCTTATTTATTTATTTATTTATGAGACAGGGTCTTGCTATGTCACCCAGGCTGGAGTGCAGTGGCATGATCACAGCTCACTGCAGCCTCAACCTTCTGAGTTTAAGTGATCTTCTCACCTCAGCCATCCAAGCAGCTGGCACTACAGGTGCATGCCGCCACCCTCAGCTAATTTTTAAAATTTTCTGTAGAGATGAGGTCTTACTATGTTGCCCAGGCTGGTCTCAAACTCCTGAGCTCAAGGGATCCTCCTGCCTTGGCCTCCCAAAGTGCCGGGATTACAGATGTGAGCCACTTAGCCCTAGCCTAACTGCAAAGTTAAAAAGGCGGTTCCTTGAAAATGTTTTTCAGGCGCCAGGAAATAGAAAACAAATTTTATGGTAATTTACCACTAAACTTAAGCAATTTCTTTTAAAGGAAGGTTTATCTTATGTGTTATATTTTAGGCTTTTGTCTACTGTTTCCAGTTTGAAACATATAACAAGGTTTGTCTGGGGTGAGCTTTTGTTTTTAGTTTTGGGACAGGGTCTCACTGTCACCTATGCTGGACTGCAGTGGCACGACCATAGCTCACTGTAGCCTCAACCACTGGGCTCAAGCAATCCTCCCACCCCAGCTTTCTGAGTAGCCGGCACTACTGGTGCATGCCACCACACCTGGCTAATTTTTAAGTTTTTCGTAGAGATGGGGATCTCGTTATGTTGCCCAGGCTGGTCTCAAACTCCCAGATTCAAGGGATCATCCCAGCTGGGCCTCCCCAAGTGCTGAGATTACAGGCGTGATCCAGCGCCTGGCTTGGTTTTTCTTTTAAATAAGGTTAATACCTATTTATGAGTGAAATGCCCTTTCATTTATTTTTATTTGGCAAATTTCCTTTGCATGAGGTAAATTTAATTTTTATTTGGTAAATTTCTTTTGCATGAGGTATACACACCAGAAGCATGTTAATCTTTGTCTCTGATTATAGCTATTCTTAAATCACAAAAAGACATTCAAATATTTCATGAGTGAAGTGAATACTTCACAGGAGGAAATCCTGGTATATCTTATAAGAAGGGTACTCTGTAAAAGTGCTTGTCTGTTTTATAGGTGAATTTGCCATGTGATGTTGATCACAGACACATTTTATAAAAGTCAAAAATTAAGAAACCTCTCACACTGCCATTCAAAGAGAAAATATACAACACATAATTCCTTAAACTAAAAACAAGGGTGGCCGGGCACAGTGGCTCATGCCTGTAATCCCAGCACTTTGGGAAGCCATGGCGGGTGGATCACCTGAGGTCAGGAGTTCGAGACCAGCCTGGCCAACATGGCAAAACCTTGTCTCTATTAAAAATACAAAAATATTGGCAGGGCACGGTGGCTCACACCTGTAATCCCAGCACTTTGGGAGGCTGAGGCGGGTGGATCACGAGGTGAGGAGTTCGAGGGCAGCCTCATCAACATGGTGAAGCCCCGTCTCTACTAAAAATAGAAAAATTAGGTGCGCATGGTGGTGCACGCTTGTAGTCCCAGCTACTCAGGAGGCTGAGGCAGGAGAACTGCTTGAACCCAGGAGGCAGAGGTTGCAATGGGCTGAGATCGTGCCACTGCACTCTAGCCTGGGTGACAGAGCAAGACTCCATCTAAAAAAACAAAAGAAAAAACACAAAAAATTAGCTGGGTGTGGTGGCAGGTGCCTGTAATACCAGTTACTCGGGAGGCCAAGGCAGGAGAATTACTTGAACCTGGGAGGTGGAGATTGCAGTGAGCTGAGAGCATGCCACTGCATTCCAGCCTGGGAAACAAAGCAAGACTTTGTATCCAAAAAAAAAAAAAAAAAAAAAAAGGCGGTGGGGGGAGGGGGAGCGGTGGGCAACCTACTTATTTTCTAAACAAAAATGAAATTTTTTCAATACGAAAAATGTTTTACTTCATACTTAAGTCAGAATTCTAACAAATTCATTCCACCTTCAGTAATGAAGTCAGGAGGAAAAGTATGTCTACCATTAAAATTTAGCTTTTAAATGAAAGCCACACTAATAGTAGAGCTTTATAGCAACTTGGATGGAGGCAGGGGTAGCGGAGGGGTTCAGGGACTGGGGGTAGTTGACACTTTAATATGTCATTTAAAATTTAGCTTTTAGGACCAGACACGGTGGCTCACGCCTGTAATCCAGCACTTTGGGAGGCCGAGGCAGGCGGGTCACTAGAGGTCAGGAGTTTGAGACCAGCCTGGCCAACATGGTGAAACCCCATCCCTACTAAAAATACAAAAATTAGCCGGGCGTGGTGGCACATTCCTGTAATCTCAGCTACCCAGGAGGGTGAGGCAGGAGAATTGCTCGAACCTGGGAGGTGGAGGTTGCAGTGAGCAGAGATTGCACCACTGCACTCCAGCCTGGGCAAAAGAGCAAGACTCTGTCTCAAAATAAAATTTAGTTTTTAAATGAAAGCCACACTAATAGTAGAGCTTTATAGCAACTTGGATGGAGGCAAGGGTAGAGGAGGGGTTCAGGGAGTAGGAGGTAGTTGCCAATTTAATATGTTTAATTAAATAAACATCCTTCTTAATTCTTCCGAAAAGCAATTTGTTCAGTAATTAAGTATATTAGTCTCCACACAGATTACCTTATGCCACCTTAACTTTTATTACTCTTAGAGATAACACCACAAAAGTTAAACACCTGTGAGCTATAAACAATACTGACCAAACCTACGATAATGCCAAGGCAACAAATGTTCTTCAAAAGCTACAGTGCCAAAGTGATAAATATTTATATACACACACATAAAATGATACAGGTAAATTTTTTAACTTAAAAAAAATTGGGGGACAATCCTTTCATGCTCTTCCTTTCCAAGTTAGGCCTGGTAGAATGGCTTCTACGAAGAAGGGTTGTGAGAAGAAGGGCCGCTCTGCCACCAACAAGGTGATGACCTGAGAATGCATCATCATTTACAAGGGTATCCATGGAGTGGGCTTCAAGAAGACTGCCCCTGAGCATTCAAAGAGATCTGGAAATTTGCTATGAAGGAGACGTGTTCACTGACACGAGGCTCAACAAAGTTGTCTGGGCCAAAGGAATAAGGAATGTCCTATACCATAATCTGTGAGCAGCTGTCCAGGAAATGTAATGAAAATGAAGATTCACCAAACGAGCTGTATATTTTGATTACCTATGTACCTGTTACCACTTTCAAAAATCTACAGTCAGTCAATGCAGATGAGAACTAGCCACCGATCATCAAATATGTTAAAGTTATAAAACCACACACACACATACACACACAAGAAGAAATATACATTAAAATTTTCACTGCATATATTCAAAACAAAATTGCTTGTATAGTTAAACATTCTATTCCTAAGAACAGATAAATGCTATTGGTTGTCAACTTCCGTTAAGTCCTTTTTTTTTTTTTTTTTTCCCGACAGAGTCTCACTCTATCACCCAGGCTGGAGTGCAATGGTGCAATCTTGGCTCACTGCAACCTCTGCCTCCCAGGTTCAAGCGATTCTCCTGCCTCAGCCGCCCAAGTAGCTGGGATTACAGGCACATGCCACTACGCCCAGCTAATTTTTGTATTTTTAGTAGAGACGGGGTTTCACCACGTTGCCCAGGCTGGTCTCGAACTCCTGACCACAAGTGATCCACCCGCCTTGGCCTCCCATAGTGATGGGATTACAGGTGTGAGCCACCACACCCGGCCCTGTGAAGTCTTTAGAAAGGTAACTAGAAACTACAATCCTGTGCACTTTTTTTAAATGGTGAGTTTTATTGTCTGTAAATAATACTTCAACAAGCATGGCTTTAAAACCAACTAAAAAAGAAAAACCACAAACAAAAAAACCCCTCTAATCCTTAGAAGAAACAGGTGCAGAATCTATCTTGGTACCTAGCTGTGAACAAATTTAACAACACAACTTAGGAGATTTTACATAGGCCCCACAGATGGATTTCAGTGTATCTTTGATGTCTTACTCAAAGTTTCATGTACAAGGCTTGGAAGTAATGACAACAGAATAGGCAAAGGGCTGTCAATAGCCTAATAAGATTCCCAAATCTCAAAAGGATTTCCAACCCCCAAAACGACTTGAACTATACTATAGTAATCCCATCAATCTTAAGGCAGGCCATTATCTGAATATGCTCTTTTATATCAAGGGCTACCAAATGGTATCATGCCACTCCAGCCCACTGAACTCTCAAAGAATAAATACAACTTACGCTTGATAAGGCAAAATGTCAGATTTTTTTTTTTTTTTTTTTTTAAGACAGAGTCTTACTGGAGTGCAGTGACATGATCTTGGCTCACTGCAACCTCCGCCTCCCAGGCTCAAGCCATTCTTGTGCCTCAGCTTCCTGAGTAGCTGGGATTACATGTGTGTGCCACCATGCCTGGCTACTTTTTGTATTACAGTAGAGACAAAGTTTTGCCATGTTGGCCAGGCTAGTCCTGAACTCCTGAGCTCAAGTGATTTGCCTGCCTCAGCCTCCCAAAGTGCTGGGATTACAAGTGTGAGCCACAGTGTCCGGCCGCATTTTGCTTAATTCTGCATTAAACAGGAACATAAGACAGTGTTCTTGTTACCTGTCATATAAACTACTTATGTACCTGTTTTTGTCTCCTAGATTCTTGTCCCCTCTCAGTACTGCTAATCCTTCTATGTCAGCCACAAATATTTCTTTTAAACAGTCTTATTTAAAGGCAAAACAAAAAACAAAAAACAAAAAACAAAAAAACAAAAAACCACACACACACACACACAAAAAGCTTTCCACTCTATATTTCCAACACTTTCACAAGTTCCCATACCTAAATAAAATCTTAAACAAGAAAGGAAACATTTATCTATGCTTAGGTAAGTTTAAATTCCAATGACAGGGGAGGGAGGAAGGGGTATAAATGCAAAGTAAAGCCTCATAGAAAATGTCTTTCTAGAATTCCCCCCATTATGTATTTAGGACGTGAAAGCCTCAAATGTTCAGCCTTTTTAAAAAAAATGTTCATCCATGGCTGGGCGCGGTGGCTCACACCTGTAATCGCAGCACTGTGGGTGGCCGAGGTGGGTGGATCACTTGAGGTCAGGAGTTTGAGACCAGCCGGGCCAACATGGTGAAACTCCATCTCTACTAAATATACAAAAATTAGCTGGGCATGGTGGCATGCACCTGTAGTCCCTGCTAAGCGGGAGGCTGAGGCAGAAGAATCCTTGAACCCGGGAGGCAGAGGTTGCAGTGAGCTGAGATTGTACCACTGCACTCCAGCCTGGGCAACAGATAGAGACTCCATCTATTAAAAAAAAAAAAAGTTCATTCAAATGTATAAACAGTACAGAAAGAATCACATGAAAAATGCAAAGATTATCACTTCCTGAGTGTAGTGGTACAAAATTAAGATCACTCATAATAGTCTGAAGCAGAAACAACCCAAATGAATGCTTACTGACTGATGAATGGAAACAAAATGTGGTATATTTGTACAATGGAATATTATTCAACCATAAAAGGGAGGTACTTATACATGCTGCAACAGACAGACCTTGAAAGTATTATGGTTACCTTGTTAGTATAATGAAGAAAGAAAGAGAGAGAGAGAGAGAGAAAGAAAAGAAAGCATTATGCTAAGTGAAAAAAGTCACAAAAAACTACTTATTATATGATTTCATTTGTATGAAATGTCCAGAGTAGGGAACTCTACAATAGACAGAAAGTACATTAGTGGTTTCTATGGGCTGAGGAAAGTGAAAGTGGAGGGCGACAGTTAAATGTTTCTTTTTGAGGTGATGAAAGTGTCCTAAAAATGTGGTGATGGTTGCACGTACCTATTAACATACTAGGCTGGGCGCGGTGGCTCACACCTGTAATCCCAGCACTTTGGGAGGCCAAAGCGGGTGGATCACCTGAGGTCAGGAGTTTGAGACCAGCCTGACCAACATGGAGAAACCTTGCACCTCCTAAAAATACAAAATTAGCCGGGCATGGTTGCTCATGCCTGTAATCCCAGCTACTCGGGACACTGAGGCAGGAGAATCACTTGAACTCAGGAGGCAGAGGTTGTGGTGAGCTGAGATGGCGCCATTGCACTCCAGCCTGGGCCACAAGAGTAAAACTTTGTCTCAAAAAAAAAAAAAAAAGAAAAAAAAACTTTAAAAAAATTAAATTGTACACTTTAAATGGTGAATTGCATAGTATGTGAATAATATCTCAATAAAGCTGTTAAAAAAATACTAAAAGCAACTTTACTAGGTAATGGCCTAGTTTTGCCTTTTAAACTTTGAAGTATTATTGATCACTTCTTGGCCTTTTGGCCAAGCATCATCCACAGAACCAGCCTAGTCTGGTTCAGCTTTGTGTGACAAAATGGTGATTTGTTCTTCAGTTGCCATGCATCCCCAGGTTGCAAGTTCTGTAACCTGAGCCTGTCCAGATGAACCACACATGCAACCACAAGCAGAACCTAAGTGCCTGGACCGAGACAGGACCAAATTAAGAAGTGGACACCACATGACATGATCCATAATCCAATCAGATTGAGCCCTGGTATCACCTCCTGGTATGATCCAGTCAGATCACACCTCTTGGCATCACATCACTGTAAGATTCAGTCAGATCATACCTCATTACCCTCTGTCTATAAAATATGTCCCAGCCCCCAGCTGGGGGAGACAGATTTGAACCTGACTGTCTCCTTGCTTGACAGTCTTACCATGAACTTTTCTCTTTACAAAAGAACCTATGCTTTGGTGTCTGGCTTTCCATTGCACATGGACAAACAGAACCAGTTTGGTTCAGTAACAGTATCATTGAAATACAGAATAAACTGCAAGAAATTTGACTCACTTTGACATTATGTATACACTCACTAAACTATCACCATCATGACAAGTTTCTTCATGCCTCTCTTCAATCTAGTAGCCTAGTTTATTGACACATACAGAGATCACTGTATTGACCTGCAATGTGATCAGATTTTCTCAGCCACACACCAGATATATCCCCACCTCCCTCACAAAACCGGCTGTATTTCAGCTGATACCACTATGGGCGTGAGGTAGATAATTTATGTTCTGCAGATAAGCCTTCTGCTGACTGCTTATTCTTCATACCCACTGCTCAAGTCCCATCACTCCTGGGCTATCTGAACCGAGTCTGTTTAGCATGCTTGCCTGTAGCCTAACACTCCATGACTATATCCTCCTGCCAGCAGTTACTACCCTTCTGTGGTTTCAAATTGC
Source organism: Hylobates moloch (assembly GCF_009828535.3). NCBI lineage: Eukaryota > Metazoa > Chordata > Mammalia > Primates > Hylobatidae > Hylobates > Hylobates moloch. The sequence continues at coordinate 145,717,602 of NW_026652276.1, read as the reverse complement.
CAGTATAACTTGTCCAAACTTCAACATGGCATAAGAGGTTGTCAGTTACCTGGTACTACTTCTCTCTTCCATATATCCAATGTACTTCCCACACCGATGCTCCAGTCATGCCCTCAAAACTGGGTAAAGTGCCTCTCTTGTCATCTCCCTAATACCCGTTCTTGGAAATGAAAGCAATGTCACTTTATAATCTCTTTCCTGATCTTTATTTTCCCACTAGACTAGTGATTATTAACCATAGTGAGGTGATTGTCAGGTGTGTCACAGTAATCTAGTTTTCAGAGTCACACTACTTCCATGCTTAAGCTGGCAGGTAATTTATAATACATACGATCTTAGATTCCAAATCTTTTTTATTTGACTGTTACATTTGCCTTATGTGTTTCAGAAGATGGAACAACAATGTTGGGCATTATAGTCTGCACACCAATCTATATCCTGAAACTCTCTCTGGAAATGGGTTACTCCTTCGATGTGGCTCTAAAACAAAGCTGCACTATCCCATAAACCTCATAAGGGAAGGGGCCATGTCTTAACCTTTGAACCCAGTGCTCAGGATCTGTGATGAACAATAAAAGGTTAAAAAGGAGTCACATTATTTTTTTGTTCTACAGGGCAAAGGAAGCTAGTTCTAGGTTTTTTTTTTTTTTTTTTTTTTTTAAAGACAGAGTCTCGCTCTCTCGCCCAGGCTGGTGTGCAGCAGTGTTATCTCAGCTCACTGCAACCTCCACTTCCTGGGCTCAAGCCATTCTCCCACCTCAGCCTCCCAAGAAGCTGGGATTACAGGCGTGTGCCACCATGCCCAGCTAATTTTTTGCAGTTTTAGTAGAGATAGAGTTTTGCCATGCTGGCCAGGCTGGTCTCGAACTCCTGACCTCAAGTGATGTGCCCACCTCGGCCTCCCAAAATGCTGGGATTACAGGCGTGAGTCACCGCGCCCAGCCAGTTCTAGGTGTCTTTAAAAGTCCGTAATAATATAAGCAAACAGATATTTGTCAGGAATTCATACAAAAGATATAGAAGTGGAACAAGCATTACAAAAATCACAGTGAGATTAAAGTATTAATAAAATGTAAAGCGGGATATTTAATGCTCACTTGCCCCAACAAACACCTTGCCAACACACACACACACACACACACACAAACACACACACCCTTCCAAGCACCAAAGCCAATGTCAGTCATTGGGGAGGGGTTTCTAGAAAGGAGTCACCTTGACTACTACTCATTGCAGTAAGAAAGGCAAAAAGTCTCCATAGAATCACCCTTAGGGATATGGAGATGAAGGGAACATCCTTCAAACAGCTCAGCACATTTTATACAAACAGGAACTACTTATCTGTTATGGGCAAGATCATCTCAGGAACTGTTCTTTTACATCTATTTGTGAGAAATGGCTATATTACAAAATGAAGAACAATCTGTATTGCAGGTTCCAAATAATCATTTCCAGTTAAATATTGATATATAATTCTAAAACAAAATAAAGAAATATTCACCTTAATGTATATTTCTCTAAAATGTTAGCATCGTAATTACTTGGATAACACTCAAACCATTCCTCACACTGGTGTGAAAATGACTATCAAGTTAAGAAAGCCAGCACCACAGACCAGACCATTAATAAGATTGTAAACCATGCTGCATATCCCCTTTATCATTGAAAAGCCCCAGAGGGAAGCTCAGCCTCCATCATACCACACGGAGCAAAGCCTCCCAACTTTCTAGCCACTTTCAATGTTCACAGGTTAGATCCTCTAACATGGGAAGGAGATGGTGCTTTAGGACTCCTAGGAGTCATGTGATCAAAGCCTCTGAGAGAGAACAGTCCAAGTTACAATCCGGCCACACTGAAGTCACAGTGGAAAAACTGAATCCAGAGCTTAAGGGGCTTACATTATGTTTCTCTTCGGCAGTGCTGAGCTAGACTGATTATTTTTAATTTATTTTTTATTTTAATAGGTTTTTGGAGAATGGGTGGTATTCGTTACATGAATAAGTCTTTTTTTTTTTTTTTTTTTTCTTTTTTGAGATGGAGTCTCACTCTGTCACCCAGGCTGGAGTGCAGTGGCACGATCTCGGCTCACCACAACCTCCGCCACCCAGGGTTCAAGCTATTCTTCTGCCTCAGCCTCCCAAGTAGCTGGGACTACAGGCACGTGCCACCACCCCCAGCTGATTTTTGTATTTTTAGTAGAGACGGGGTTTCGCTATGTTGGCCAGGCTGGCCTCAAACTCCTGACCTCGTGATCTGCCCGCCTTGGCCTCCCAAAGTGCTGAGATTACAGGTGTGAGCCACTGTGTCCGGCTCACATGAATAAGTTCTTTAGTGGTGATTTCTGAGATTTTGGTGTACCCATCACCCAGGTAGTGTACACTGTACCCAACGTGTACTCTTGTATACCTCACCCTCCTCCCACCCTTTCCCCCGAGCACCCAAAGTCCATTGTATCATTCTTATGCCTTCACATCCTCATAGCTTAGCTCCCACTTATGAGTGAGAGCATATGACGTTTGGTTTTCCCATTCCTGAGTTACTTCACTTAGAATAATACGGAACTAGACTGATTTTAAAAGCTGAGCAGAACAAGTCACACCTTACTATAAACTCTAAGAGACCCCTAATAAGTGCCCTGAAGGCCCTGTGTTCCACTCATCCTTTAAGGCCATTCTCTCTTCTTTCCAACCACACCAGCCTTCGTTCAGTCATGAATCAGGGCTGCTAACATTTGAATGCTTTCTGGCAGCAGCACTGTCCCAAATGCTTTATCTACTTTAACTCAAATCCACACAATCCCATGAGGCAACATTATTCCACGTTACAGATGGGTAAACTGCAGCACAGAAAAGTTCATAGTGTCAGAACTTGGACAGATAAATGCTGGAGAAATGATTCAAACTCCAGCTCACAGATTCCAGAGCCCATACTCTTAATCACTTGGTCTAATAAGTTGCCTCATTCTCTATGCAATTTAAATAAAATATAAATACACAGACAGAAACCAGTTCAATCCTTACTCGGCCACCACCTGCACCGGAAAATCAAACCTGTCCATTGGCAGGTTAAGAGCTTTATTAACTCCCATGTATCCCTAGCTCATGTTCCAAGTACTAAATACTATACTTCTATACATCTCAGTCAGAAGAAGGTATTAGCCAGCATTAACTTGTGCTACATTTTACTCACAGAAATGCTCATAAAAACATTCAAAATAGTTCAACGTTAGGTGGTTTTTGAACCACCTGCTTTCAAAACAGGGACTTCCCCCCACCCCTAGAAGAAACCACTGTCGGTTTGGTGGGGTCTTTCCAGGTGTTTTTAGAAGTGTGTGTGTCACATGAAAAGACGCTCTGCACCATTAGTCATTAGGAAAATGTAAATCAAAACCACAAGGAGATACCACTTCACCTCCATTAGAATGGCTATAATTTTTTAAAAAGAAGGAAAATATGACTCAAGGGACATCATAAAAAGAAAAAGGAAAATAAGGAGTGTTGACACGGATGTGGAAAAATCAAAACCCTCATACATTGCTGGATAAAATGGTGCAGCTGCTATGAAAAACAGTACAGCAGTTCCTCAAAAAAAATTAAAAATAGACCTACCGTATGATCCAGCAATTCCACTTCTGGGTATTGATATGGTTTGAACATTGTGTCTTCTTCGAATCTCATGCTGAAATGCGATCCCCAGTGTTGGGGATGGGGCCAGGTGGGAGGTGTTGGGGTCATGGGGGCGGACCCTTCATAAATGGCTTGGTGCCATCCTTGAGGTAACAAGTGAGTTATTGCTCTGTTAGCTCACATGAGATCTGGTTGTTTTAAAAGAGGCTGGAACTTCCTTTTCTCTCTTGCTCCCTCTCATGCCATGTGACATGTCCACTCCACTTTACCTTTCACCATGAGTAAATGCTTTCTGGGCCTCGCCAGAAGCTGAGCAGATGCTGGAGCCATGCTTGTACAGCCTGAGGAACTGTGAGCCAAATAAACCTATTTTCTTTACAAACTACCCAGCCTCAGGTATTCCTTTACAGCAACACAAATGGACTAACCAACTATACATCCAAAAGAACTGAACACAGGGACTCAAAGAAGTACTTCTACACCCATGTTCACAGGAGCATTATTCACAATAGCCAATAATCGAAAGGTGAAAGCAACCCAAGTATCCTCTGACTAATGAATGGATAAAACAAAACATGGTACATATAAACAGTCATCCCTCGGTATCTGTGAGGGATTGGTTTCAGCAGCCCCCTACCTTGGATACCAAAATTCATAGATGCTCAAGTCCCTTATATAAAAAGAGTATAGTAGAGGCTGGGCATAGTGGCTCACACCCATAATCCCAGCGCTTTGGGAGGCCAAGTTATCACTTGAAGCAAGGGATCATTTGAGGCCAAGAGTTTGAGACCAGCCTGGGCAACATAGGAAGACCCCATCTCTACAAAAATAAAAATAAGTAGCCAGATGTGGTGGTGAGTGCTTGTACTCCCAGCTACTCAGGAGGCTGAGGTGGTAGGACTGCGTGAACCCAGAGTTAGGAGGATGCAATGAGCTATGGTGATGCCACTGCACTCCACCCTGGGTGACAGAGTGAGACTCTGTCTCCAATAATGATGATGATGATAAATAAGTAAAAGTATGAAAAGAAAATGATTTGATATCAGGGGAAATTCACCCCCAATATTTCACATAGGTTCTTTTCTATATTCCCTAAGTGTCGGCCGGTCTGAGAAATAAAGGGACAGAGTACAAAAGAGAGAAATTTTAAAGCTAGGTGTCCGGGAGGAGACATCCCATGTCAGCAGTTTCCGTGATAAATGTCCATGAAATCTTCACAATTTATGTTCTTCTGCCAAGGTTTCAGCCGGTCTCCCCGTTCGGGGTCCCTGACTTCCCGCAACAATTTTATATTGTGTGAATTTCTCAATTTTTAAAAAGGTATGTGTATATGCTCATACATTCACATATATACCCAAAGAACAATATTTGTTGAGTTTTAAATTTTCACACTAGAGTGTCAAATACTGTTCTAAACATTTTACATAATCCATCTTATTTATGCCTCAGAATGTAGCAATTATCCCCATTTCATATATGAATTAACTGAGGTCGATTTTAAGTAACGTGCTTCAGAGTGACATTCCTCATCTTGCAACCCTCCCCCACCACCCCAATCTGTCATCTTGGTGATCCAGCCGTCTTGGTAAATTCAAACCTTTGGAACTGCCACGTGGAACTATCTTTCTTTCATTCCACCCCCTTAAGGCATAGGGTCCCCCAACATGCCACACAGTCTGGGGGAGTCAAGCAAAGAACTAGGACAGCACTGACTGCCCAGGCCCCCTTCTAGGCTTTTCGCCTCTAAAACAAAATTCAAAGGCTAGAGAATCCTAGAAGCAAACACCAGATTTAGTAACTAGCTTACTCCTTTAGCAGAAAGGCAGGAATACCACTCCAAACAGCTACAAATTACAAGACAAAAAGGGAAAGACAGCAATTCAGAACAAAGCCTGATTACAACTCCAACATAATTCTGGTAAAATCACAGAATAAGTGAATTTTCTAAATGAGGTGATAAATGTCCAAGATTGTATGGTCTCCAAAAGCAGTAGCAGACCATCCCAGATGCTGGCATTTTACCCACTACCCCTATTTAAAGTTTATTTTAAAAGTAAGAATAAAAGCAACTGGAGGAGGAGAAGAGGTAAATTCCAAAGTCAATAATGATAGGAATGTTTCCTATAAGAATTAGTCCTTCAGGTGTGCAGCAATTATCCTTCCGGCTCTATGGGGCCTTATAATAAAATGCCTAGACTAGTTCAATAAAGGGAAAAAAGAAAACTCAGAATCTCTCACTACCGACTTACGCTATAGAATTGAATTTAGCATGAGCAATTCTCAACATCCCATCAATAGGTGCAGTTAAGAATACCAGAATACGGCTGGAGGCGCGGTTTCGCCATGTTGGCCGGGCTGGTCTCTGGCTCCTGACCTCGAGTGGTCTGCCCGCCTCGGCCTCCCGAGGTGCTGGGACTGCAGACGGAGTCTCGCTCACTCGGTGCTCGGTGCTGCCCGGGCTGGAATGCGGTGGCGTGGTCTTGGCTCGCTGCAGCCTCCGCCTCCCAGCCGCCTGCCTTGGCCTCCCAGGGTGCTGGGATTGCAGCCTCTGCCCAGCCGCCACCCCGTCTAGGAAGTGAGGAGTGTCTCTGCCTGGCCGCCCATCATCTGGGATGTGAGGAGCGCCTCTGCCCGGCCGCCCATCGTCTGGGATGTGAGGAGCGCCTCTGCCCGGCCACCACCCCGTCTAGGAAGTGAGGAGCACCTCTGCCCGGCCGCCCCGCCGTCTGGGATGTGGGGAGCGCCTCTGCCCAGCCGCCCCGTCTGGGAGGGTCTACCACGGAGGCCAGAAGCAATGTGGGGGCTGGACGTGGTGGCTCACGCCTGCAGTCCCAGCACTCTGGGAGGCCGAGGTGGGTTGATCACTTGAGGCTAGGAGTTCGAGACCAGCCTGGCCAACATGGCGAAACATATGAAAAATACAACAGACAAACCAACCAACCAACCCAGCGACAACAAAACAGGTCTACCCTGGAGTCATACTCTAATTTTTTCTATTTTCCTCCCTTTCTGATCCTTTATCCCACTTTCTTATTCTTCCTCTTCCTTCTCCTCCTTCTTTGTCAAATAGAGGATTGAGTTATTATCATTGATCCATACAAAGTCCCTCTCTCATTTATTTTAATTCCTACCCCCCGTTTCTATTCCCCGTCTTCCCATGTGCAACCTTCCTAATATGTTTGATATACATCTTTTTGTTTGTATGTATTTTTAGAAAATGTTTGTTTTGTGTGCAAAAAAAAAATTAATAATAAAATGCTGTTTTCCCATTAAAAAAAAAAAGAATACCAGAATACATGAAAACACATGATTTGGTAAAACTGACTAAAATACACAAATAATTTTGGGAAAACACAGCAGCTCCACTTGCAAAAGGGCAAAGGAATCACAGCTAACAGATGCTAATATCAACATACAGCACTAACAAGGGATCTCCGGAAGAAGTCTTAAACTCTGCTGGGAGGAGTGTTACTTGAGATATTTCTCAAAATAAATTTAGCAATTAAAAAAAGCCTTGAGGCCAGGCGCACGCCTGTAATCCCAGCACTTTGAGACGCCAAGGCAGGCAGATCACCTGAGGTCCGGAGTTCGAGGCCAGCCTGGGCAACATGGTGAAACCCCATCTCTACTAAAAGTACAAAAATTAGCCGGGCATGGTGGCGGGCACTTGTAATCCCAGCTTCTCGGGTAGCTGAGGCAGGAGAATGGCTTGAACCTGGAAGGCAAAACTTGCAGTGAGCCATGATCACACCACTGCACTTTAGCCTGGGCAACAGAGTAAGGCTCCAACTCCCAAAAAAAAGAAAGAAAGAAAGAAAGAAAGAAAGAAAGAAAGAAAGAAAGAAAGAGCCTTGAGGCTGGGCACGGTGGCTCACACCTATAATCCCAACACTTTGGGAGGCCGAGGCAGGCAGATCGCTTGAGTCCAGCAATTCAAGACCATTTTGGGCAACATGGCAAGACCCCATCTCTACAAAAAATTACCTAGGAATGGTGGTGCATGCCTGTAGTCCCAGCTACACGAGAGGCTGAGGCAGGAGGATGGCTTGGCCCAGAAGGTGGAGGCTGCAATGAGCCAAGATCAGCCTGGGCAACACAGTGAAACCCTGTCTCAAAGACCAAAATTAACTAACTAAATAAATAAAAAAGCCTTGAAGGCAGGGCACGGTGGCTCACGCTTGTAATCCCAGCACTTTGGGAGGCTGAGGCGGGCGGATCACGAGGTCAGGAGATCGAGACCACGGTAAAACCCCGTCTCTACTAAAAAAATACAAAAAAAAAAATTAGCCGGGCGTGGTGGCGGGCGCCTGTAGTCCCAGCTACTCAGAGAGGCTGAGGCAGGAGAATGGCATGAACTTGGGAGGCGGAGCTTGCAGTGAGCCGAGATCGCGCCACTGCACTCCAGCCTGGGCAACAGAGTGAGACTCCATCTCAAAAAAAAAAAAAAAAAAGCCTTGAAAGATTGCTAATCTTTGACCTGCTAGTTTTATTTCTGTTCAATTGTCACTAAAGAAATCAGCAGGAATGTGGGTGTAAATTTATCCACAGATATGTTCACAACTGTGGTAATTGTTAAACATGAGGAATGGTTAAGTAAATTACCAATTACATATAGAACAGAAAAAACATCCATTATAAACTTAAGGAGTCCAATTACATAATGCTTATGACAAAATTAAAAAAAAAAACTGTGCTAAAAAGAAAAGAACAAAAAAATAAAACCTTTGTGCTTCAAAGGACACTATCAAGAAAGTGCAAAGACATAGATAATGGGAGAAAATATTTGCAAATCATATATCTGATAAGGGACTTATATCTAGAATATACAAAGAACTCTTATAACTCAACACTAAAAGGCCAAATAACCCATTTTTTATGCACAGAGGAAGTGAACAGACATTTCCTCAAAGAAGATATACAGATGACTAATAAGCACATAAAACAATGCCCGACATCATTCGTAAGTAGGGTAACAGAAATCAAACTAAAGTGACTTATCGCTTCACACCCACTAGGATGGCTATAATTGAAAAGACAAATAATAACAAGTGTTTAGGCAAAGGATATAGAGAAACTGGAACCCTCAGACATTGTTGGTGGGAATGTAAAATGGTGCAGCCTCTTTGGAAAACTGTCTGGTTGTTCTTCAAAAAGTTACCATATGATCCAGCAATTCCATTCCTGGGTATACACTCAAAAGAACTGAAATTCTATGCTTACACAAAAACATGTACACCAGTGTTCGGAGCAGCATCATTCAACTGAAACAACCTAAATGTCCATCAACTGATGGATGGATAAACAGTAAGTGGTATATTCACATAATAATTATTACCCAGCCATAAAAAGGAATAAAGTACCTACTAAAATCTGGCTGCACCTTGAAAATATTATGCTAAGTGAAGGAAGCCAGACATAAAAGGCCACATAGTATATGATTCCTTTTATATTAAATGTCCATAACAGGCAAATCTAGAGACTCAGAAAGTAGATCAGTGGTTTCTAGGGCCTGGGACGAGACTGGAAGATAGGAGGGGCAAGTGACTGTTAATGGCTATAGGGTTACTTTTGGGAGTAATTAAAATGTCTTAAGATTAGTGGTGATACTTCCAAACCTTTAGAATATACTAAAAACCACTGAATTGTATGCTTCAGAAAGGTGAATTTTATAACATCAAATATAGTTCGATTTTTTAAAAAAATTAAAAATGTTTAAAACAGGATATAAAATTATACATCCAAGACCCAACCACGTTGAAAAATGTGTAATCATTAAACTGAACTATTAGTCATGGAATAATGTTGCCATTGGGAGAAAGACTTTTTCTTTTCACTTTTCAAGTTTTCTACAAGGAGTATATAATTTTAGAATCAGGAAGAAAATGAAAACAAATATCAAATCTGAATTATATTGGCCTTTAGATGGTTTCCAAAAAAAAAAAAAATGCCAGGAAAATAGACATTTCTTGTTTTTTTTTTTTTTTTTTTTTTTTTGAGACAGAGTCTCGCTCTGTCTCCCAGGCTGGAGTGCAGTGGTGTCATCTTGGCTCACTGTAACCTCTGCCTCCCAGGTTCAAGCAATTCTCCTGCCTCAGCCTCCTAAGTAGCTGGGATTACGGCTGGAGTGCAGTGGCATGATCTTGGCTTACTGCCACCTCCGCCTCCTGGGTTCAAGCCATTCTCCTGCCTCAGCCTCCCGAGTAGCTGGGACTACAGGTGCATGCCGCCATGCCCAGCTAATTTTTGTATTTTTAGTAGAGACGGGGTTTCACCATGTTGGCCAGGATGGTCTCCATCTCTTGACCTCGTGATTCACCCACCATGGCCTCCCAAAGTGCTGGGATTACAGGTGTGAGCCACCGTGCCTGCCCTTCTCTTCTATTTGTAAGGCTCCCCCGGGAGAGTACTGAAGAAATACAATTGAATGAGCAGAGCCAAATGTATGAATTATTTGGAGACCAGGCAGAGGAAAAAAAGATGCTTACCACACCAACTCATTGTGGCATATTGAACACACTGCTAGGACAAGGTCAGAGTTCTATGGTAGAGAGCGGACTAGTGGAGTCCCACCCTCCATTAGCATTTGTTTCCTATGATGGACATGTGTTTCATAATAAGTTCAGCTGCTTTTGAACAATGGGTGGGCAAATTATCAGTGTTACAAATGTCCTTGAAATTTTCTCCTTCTGAAATTTATTGGTGGGGTGGAGCAGGTAGTTCTACAAGGCAAACCAAGGTTTCCCCACACCCAGTGTTGCTCTGTTTCAGCTAGTGTGTATTCAAGATAAAGGCATTTTTTGATCCCAGCCATGTTCTCTTATATCTGCTGTACTTAAAAAACTGCTTAAGTCCACAAGTACTGCTTTTGGTCCAAAATTCTATTAATCCAACTTTTCACTCAGATCCTACCCCTCAGATGTGATCCCACTTCATGTTGTTTAGAAAAGATTTGGGTACCAATTTGGATAGCACCTAGTATGAACTGGGACTAGAAGCAGGCATTCTCAAGTAATTTTAAAGGTTTTAATGAGTAACAGGGGTCCATTAATAATCAAGGAGAAGTTATGGTTATCAGAAGACAGTTTAGTTAACTGCAAATCTTTTAGGAAATCAATTCTACAAAACAGTCAATTGCCCTCACAGAAGGTCTATTCACCAACCAAGTTCACCTGGAGTTTAAAGATATTACAAAACAAAATCTCAATTTTCTAGTCTTCAAACTGCTCCTCCCCATGTGCCTGCTTCTGTCCTCAACAGCAGGATTCCCAGAGTTGTGTCTGCAACTCGCCACTCCCAGTCCATACTTGGTTTGAAACCTATATGCGCTTATAGCTTGTATTTGGTCCCTACAAAATCTACATCCATGCATTGGCAATACATGGGGCAATTCCATACATCTCTTATTGTTAACAAGTGAAGTCTTACACAGGTGCACTTGAGAGGTCAAGCCATGGTCAGCTAACTGGTGAGGGGTCAGGGGATGCAGAGAATTTGAATGTCAACTTCTAAGATGGGTTGGGAAAGTCTTAACTTGGTAATGACTTTAAATATAAAAAGGCTATTCAAAATTAATGTTCAGCCGTGAATACAAAAGAATACCCACTGCATTGTGAATTTTGAGGTAAAATGGTGGAGACTGCCCGCTATGCTTTTTTTTTTTTTTTTTTGAGATAGAGTCTCGCTCTGTCGCCCAGGCTGGAGTGCAGTGGCACGATCTCAGCTCACTACAACCTCTGCCTCCCGGGTTCACGCCATTCTCCTGCCTCAGCCTCCCGAGTACTGGGACTATAAGTCCCTGCCACCACACCCAGCTAATTTTTTGTATTTTTTAGTAGAGACGGGGTTTCACTGTGCTAGCCAGGATGGTCTCGATCTCCTGACCTCGTGATCCACCCGCTTCGGCCTCCCAAAGTGCTGGGATTACAGGCATGAGCCACTGTGCCCGGCCTACTGCCCACCATGCTTCTTGGCCGATGAGTGGCATCCATGCAATTTAATATGGTTCAAGACTGTCATACATTACTCTCATCCACTCCCAACTGATTCCCTACTAACTACCTTTAAACTAGAACACACTATGTCTTCTTACTTCTAGGACACAATCCCTGATCACCCCACTCTTGCTTAACTCCCTGTACTGGGATGAATAGCGCTCTTTAAAAATTCACCAGTACCTGTGAATATAGCTCTAAATCCAATGACTAATATCCTTTTAAGAGGGAAATTTGGACAGACACACACAGGGAGAACACAACATGACTACAAAGGCAGAGACTGGGAGCAGAGACGCAGCTACAAGCCAAGGAACAGAAAAGATTGGGCACAGCCACCACAGGCTAGGAGGAAGGCTTGCCAGCACCCGATGGCAGACTTCTGGTTTCCAGAACTTCGTTTTAAGCTTCCCAGTTTGTGGAAATTAGTTACAGCAGCCCTGATAAATTAAGACATCTCTCTCCCATCCTCCACAGTAAGCACCCACCTCCAACCTAACCCAGAGGCTTGTCTTTACTTTGAAAGGCCATTCACTTGTCCATGTCTAAATTAGACTCAACTTCACGGCTGTTATCTAGAACAGGCCCTAGCCCAGGGCAACACGGCAATGGAGAAATCCCTCCTCCCAGCAGTCTCTATATCCACGCAGTAATCAGCAACCAAACACACTGAATTCTTCACACACATTATTCCACTTAGTCATCTGAACAACCTTCAAAGGCAGACATTAACCCTGTTTTCAAGATGCAAAAATTGAGTTTCAAAGAGGAAAGGCCACATGCCCAGGGGGACAGGAAATACGTGAAGAGTCAGGATTTGAACCCACACTATGTGACTCTAAAGTCAGTGCTCAATAGGCTACACCTGTTTCTCAAAAAGTCACCACCTTGTATGGAAAATGATTCTTCAAAAGCTCTTCATACCAGCAAGTGCAGAAAGTTGACAAATTTTGAAGCTGGTTGACAGGTACATGAGGATTTATTATATACTCTCTACTTGTATATGCTTATATGTTCATTAAAGTGATAGCTGATTTTAAAATTTTAAGTTAAATTTAAATTTTTTTTTTTTTAGATGGAGTCTCACTATGTCACCCAGGCTGGAGTGCAGTGGCAGGACCTCAGCTCACTGCAACCTCCACCTCCCAGGTTCAAACAATTCTCCTGCCTCAGCCTCCTGAGTAGCTGGAATTACAGGCATGTACCACCACGCCCAGTTAATTTTTGTATTTTTAGTAGAGATGGGGTTTTGCCATGTTGGCAAGGCTGGTCTCCAACTCCAGACCTCAAATGATCCACCCACCTCGGCCTCCCAAAGTGGTGGGATTACAGGCTTGAGCCAATGCACCCGGCCTTAAAACTTAATTTTTAACGTCAAAGTCCAAAGTTTAAAATTAACAATAATCACTGGGCAAAGATGTAACATTTGCACTGTTCATTAAAACGTCACTATGTGACCTGGTGCAGTGGCTCACACCTATAATCCCAGCACCTTGGGAGGCCGAGGCAGGAGAATCACTCGAGCTCAGGAGACTAGCCTGGGCAATATAGGAAGACCCCATCATTACAAAAAAATAAATTAGCCAGGTGTGGACCCCTGTGGTCCCAGCTATTCAGGAGGCTGAGGTGGGAGGATCACTTGAGCCCAGGAGGTTGAGGCTGCAGTGAGCCGTGGTTGCAGCACTGTACTCCTGCCTGGGCAACAGAGACCCTGTTTTAAAAAAACAAAAATCCAAAAAACTTCACTATGTAATGGGCACTACACAGGTTATTATCTCTGAATACAACAAAACAGGTTAGCAGAATACAACTCCTGCATCTTTCAGAAAACACTGTAGTTTGAGTAAATGAAATTTGATCTTACCAGGTTTATTTTTTTTCTAAGATAAAGTTTCCTAGGATTTCAACTGCATCGTAAGAGAAATATTCTCTCATTGTTTAACATATTTTATAGACAGAAGCAGTAACATTGCTAAAAACAAATTCAAGCACTACATCTGTTAGAATTTTAATCATGACCAAAAGTTCAGCTAAATACAAATTCACTTATATCACAATCAGTGCATCATCTGCCATCTCAATATCCTCCTACCATTAATTTTTATCCAATTGCTATATGCCTTATGGTAAAACAAAAATGGCCTTGCCCATTAGTGACACCTCAGACAAGTAAGTATAAAGATCAAAATTCTAGAACCCCATAACAAACTCAATACTTAAGCAAGGCTGGGTGTGGTAGCTCATGTCTGTAAATCCCAGTGCTTTGAGAGGCCAACGCAGGGGTAGGGGGGTAAGGGAGGGTAGAGATTTGCTGGAGCCTGGGAGTTTCAGACCATCCTGGGCAATACAGAAAAACCTAGCTCTACCAAAAAAAAAAAAAAAATCAATCATCTAGGTGCAGTGGCTTGCACCTACAGATGCAGCTTCTTGGGAGGCTGAGGCAGGAGGATCATTTGAGCCCAGGAAATAGAGGTGGCAGTGAGCTATGATGGCGCCATTGCACTCCAGCCTGGGTGACAGAGCAAGACTGTCTCAAAACAAACACACCTAAGCAAAGCCATGTGTGGACACAATATAACTACATAGATTATTTTGATAAACTAGTCTTTAATACTAATTATTCAAATACAGTGAATAGTGATGGAAGTGTAGCACAAAAATCAGGACACAATAGATGGCCGAATAGGAACAGCTCCGGTCTCCAGCTCCCAGCCCCAGCAACACAGAAGACGGGTGATTTCTGCATTTCTGCTTGAGGTACCGGTTTCATCTCACTAGGGAGTGCCTAACAGTGGGTGCAGGACAGTCGGTGAAGCCCACTGTGCGCGAGCCGAAGCAGGGCGAGGCACTGCCTCACTCGGGAAGCGCAAGGGGTCAGGGAGTTCCCTTTCCTAGTCAAAGAAAGGGGAAACAGATGGCACCTGGAATATCGGGTCAGTCCCATCCTAATACTGCGCTTTTCCAACGGGCCTGGAAAACGGCACACTAGGAGATTGTGTCCCGCACCTGGCTTGGAGGGTCCTATGCCCACGGAGTCTCGCTGATTGCTAGCACAGCAGTCTGAGATCAAGCTGCAAGGTGGCACTGAGGCTGGGGGAGGGGCGCCCGCCATTGCCCAGGCTTGCTTAGGTAAACAAAGCAGCCAGGAAGCTCGAACTGGGTGGAGCCCACCACAGCTCAAGGAGGCCTGCCTGCCTCTGTAGGCTCCACCTCTGGGGGCTGGGCACAGACAAACAAAAACTCAGCAAGAACCTCCACAGACTTAAATGTCCCTGTCTGACTGACAGCTTTGAAGAGAGTAGTGGTTCTCCCAGCATGCAGCTGGAGATCTAAGAACGGACAGACTGCCTCCTAAAGTGGGTCCCTCACCCCTGAGCAGCCTAACTGGGAGGCACCCCCCCAGTAGGGACAGACTGACACCTCATTCAACCGGGTACTCCTCTGAGACAAAACTTTCAGACGAACTATCAGACAGCTGAATTTGTGGTCTCATGAAAATCCACTGTTCTGCAGCCACCGCTGCTGACACCCAGCCAAACAGGGTCTGGAGTGGACCTCTAGTAAACTCCAACAGACCTGCAGCTGAGGGTCCTGTCTGGTAGAAGGAAAACTAACAAACAGAAAGAACATCCACACCAAAAACCCATCTGTACATCACCATCATCAAAGACAAAAGTAGATAAAACCACAAAGATGGGGAAAAAACAGAGCAAAAAAACTGGAAACTCTAAAAAACAGAGCACCTCTCCTCCTCCAAAGGAACGCAGTTCCTCACCAGCAACGGAACAAAGCTAGATGGAGGATGACTTTGATGAGTTGAGAGAAGAAGGCTTCAGACGATCAAACTACTCTGAGCTACGAGAGGAAATTCAAAACAATAGCAAAGAAGTTAAAAACTTTGAAAAAATATTAGAAGAATGGATAACTAGAATAACCAATGGAGAGAAGGGCTTAAAGGAGCTGATGGAGCTGAAAGCCAAGTTTCGAGAACTATGCGAAGATTGCAGAAGCCTCAGTAGCAGATGCGACCAACTGGAAGAAAGGGTATCGCTGATGGAAGATGAAATGAATGAAATGAAGAGAGAAGGGAAGTTTAGAGAAAAAAGAATAAAAAGAAATGAACAAAGCCTCCGAGAAATTTGGGACTATGTGAAAAGACCAAACCTACGTCTGATTGGTGTACCTGAAAATGATGGGGAGAATGGAACCAAGTTGGAAAACACTCTGCAAGATATTATCCAGGAGAACTTCCCCAATCTAGCAAGGCAGGCCAGCATTCAGATTCAGGAAATACAGAGAACGCCACAAAGATACTCCTCGAGAAGGGCAACTCCAAGACACATAATTGTCAGATTCACCAAAGTTGAAATGAAGGAAAAAATGTTAAGGGCAGCCAGAGAGAAAGGTCGGGTTACCCACAAAGGGAAGCCCATCAGACTAACAGCTGATCTCTCAGCAGAAACTCTACAAGCCAGAAGAGAGTGGGGGCCGATATTCAACATTCTTAAAGAAAAGAATTTTCAACCCAGAATTTCCTATCCCGCCAAACTAAGCTTCATAAGTGAAGGAGAAATAAAATACTTTACAGACAAGCAAACGCTGAGTGATTTTGTCACCACCAGGCCTGCCCTAAAAGAGCTCCTGAAGGAAGCACTAAACATGGAAAGGAACAACCGGTACCAGCCACTGCAAAAACATGCCAAATTGTAGAGACCATCGAGGCTAGGAAGAAACTATAGCAACTAACGAGCAAAATAGCCAGCTAACATCATAATGACAGGATCAGATTCACACATAACAATATTAACGTTAAATGTAAATGGGCTAAATGCTCCAATCAAAAGACACAGACTGGCAAACTGGATAAGGAGTCAGGACCCATCAGTGTGCTGTATTCAGGAAACCCATCTCACGTGCAGAGACACACATAGACTCAAAATAAAGGGATGGAGGAAGATCTATCAAGCAACTGGAAAACAAAAAAAGGCAGGGGTTGCAATCCTAGTCTCTGATAAAACAGACTTTAAATCAACAAAGATCAAAAGAGACAAAGAAGGCCATTACATAATGGTAAAGGGATCAATTCAACAAGAAGAGCTAACTATCCTAAATATATATGCACCGAACACAGGAGCACCCAGATTCATAAAGCAAGTCCTCAGTGACCTACAAAGGGACTTAAACTCCCACACAATAATAATGGGAGATTTTAACACCCCACTGTCAGCATTAGACAGATCGAGACAGAAAGTTAACAAGGATATCCAGGAATTGAACTCAGCTCTACATAAAGTGGACCTAATAGACATCTACAGAACTCTCCACCCCAAGTCAACAGAATATACATTTTTTTCAGCACCACACCACACCTATTCCAAAATTGACCACATAGTTGGAAGTAAAGCTCTCCTCAGCAAATGTAAAAGAACAGAAATTATAACAAACTGTCTCTCAGACCACAGTGCAATCAAACTAGAACTCAGGACTAAGAAACTCACTCAAAACCGCTCAACTACATGGAAACTGAACAACCTGCTCCTGAATGACTATTGGGTACATAATGAAATGAAGGCAGAAATAAAGATGTTCTTTGAAACCAACGAGAACAAAGACACAACATACCAGAATCTCTGGGACACATTCAAAGCAGTGTGTAGAGGGAAATTTATAGCACTAAATGCCCACAAGAGAAAGCAGGAAAGATCCAAAATTGACACCCTAACATCACAATTAAAAGAACTAGAAAAGCAAGAGCAAACACATTCAAAAGCTAGCAGAAGGCTAGAAATAACTAAAATCAGAGCAGAACTGAAGGAAATAGAGACACAAAAAACCCTTCAAAAAATTAATGAATCCAGGAGCTGGTTTTTTGAAAAGATCAACAAAATTGATGGACCGCTAGCAAGACTAATAAAGAAGAAAAGAGAGAAGAATCAAATAGATGCAATAAAAAACGAAAAAGGGGATATCACCACCAATCCCACAGAAATATAATCTACCATCAGAGAATACTACAAACACCTCTATGCAAATAAACTAGAAAATCTAGAAGAAATGGATAAATTCCTCGACAAATACACCCTCCCAAGACTAAACCAGGAAGAAGTTGAATCTCTGAATAGACCAATAACAGGTTCTGAAATTGTGGCAATAATCAATAGCTTACCAACCAAAAAGAGTCCAGGGCCTGATGGATTCACAGCTGAATTCTACCAGAGGTACAAGGAGGAACTGGTACCATTCCTTCTGACACTATTCCAATCGATAGAAAAAGAGGGAATCCTCCCTAACACATTTTATGAAGCCAGCATCGTCCTGATACCAAAACCTGGCAGAGACATAACCAAAAAAAGAGAATTTCAGACCAATATCCTTGATGAACATTGATGCAAAAATCCTCAAGAAAATACTGGCAAACCGAATCCAGCAGCACATCAAAAAGCTTATACACCATGATCAAGTGGGCTTCATCCCTGGGATGCAAGGCTGGTTCAACATACGCAAATCAATAAATGTAATCCAGCATATAAACAGAACCAAAGACAAAAACCACATGATTATCTCAATAGATGCAGAAAAGGCCTTTGACAAAATTCAACAACGCTTCATGCTAAAAACTCTCAATAAATTAGGTATTGATGGGACGTATCTCAAAATAATAAGAGCTATCTACGACAAACCCACAGCCAATATCATACTGAATGGGCAAAAACTGGAAGCATTCCCTCTGAAAACTGGCACAAGACAGGGATGCCCTCTCTCACCGCTCCTATTCAACATAGTGCTGGAAGTTCTGGCCAGAGCAATCAGGCAGGAGAAGGAAATAAAGGGTATTCAATTAGGAAAAGAGGAAGTCAAATTGTCCCTGTTTGCAGATGACATGATTGTATATCTAGAAAACCCCATTGTCTCAGCCCAAAATCTCCTTCAGCTGATTAGCAACTTCAGCAAAGTCTCAGGATACAAAATTAATGTACAAAAATCACAAGCATTCTTGTACACCAATAACAGACAAACAGAGAGCCAAATCATGAGTGAACTCCCATTCACAATTGCTTCAAAGAGAATCAAATACCTAGGAATCCAACTTACAAGGGATGTGAAGGACCTCTTCAAGGAGAACTACAAACCACTGCTCAATGAAATCAAAGAGGATACAAACAAATGGAAGAACATTCCATGCTCATGGGTTGGAAGAATCAATATCGTGAAAATGGCCATACTGCCCAAGGTCATTTATAGATTCAATGCCATCCCCATCAAGCTACCAATGACTTTCTTCACAGAATTGGAAAAAACTACTTTAAAGTTCATATGGAACCAAAAAAGAGCCCGCATCGCCAAGTCAATCCTAAGCCAAAAGAACAAAGCTGGAGGCATCACGCTACCTGACTTTAAACTATACTACAAGGCTACAGTAACCAAAACAGCATGGTACTGGTACCACAACAGAGACATAGATCAATGGAACAGAACAGAGCCCTCAGAAATGATGCCGCATAGCTACAACTATCTGATCTTTGACAAACCTGACAAAAACAAGAAATGGGGAAAGGATTCCCTATTTAATAAATGGTGCTGGGAAAACTGGCTAGCCATATGTAGAAAGCTGCAACTGGATCCCTTCCTTACACCTTATACAAAAATTAATTCAAGATGGATTAAAGACTTATATGTTAGACCTAAAACCATTAAAATCCTACAAGAAAACCTAGGCAATACCATTCAGGACATAGGCGTGGGCAAGGACTTCATGTCTAAAACACCAAAAGCAATGGCAACAAAAGCCAAAATCGACACATGGGATCTCATTAAACTAAAGAGCTTCTGCACAGCAAAAGAAACTATCATCAGAGTGAACAGGCAACCTACAGAATGGGAGAAAATTTTTGCAACCTACTCATCTGACAAAGGGCTAATATCCAGAATCTACAATGAACTCAAACAAATTTACAAGAAAAAAACAAACAACCCCATCAAAAAGTGGGCAGAGGACATGAACAGACACTTCTCAAAAGAAGACATTTATGCAGCCAAAAAACACATGAAGAAATGCTCATCATCACTGGCCATCAGAGAAATGCAAATCAAAACCACAGTGAGATACCATCTCACACCAGTTAGAATGGCCATCATTAAAAAATCAGGAAACAACAGGTGCTGGAGAGGATGTGGAGAAATAGGAACACTTTTACACTGTTGGTGGGACTGTAAACTAGTTCAACCATTGTGGAAGTCAGTGTGGCGATTCCTCAGGGATCTCGAACTAGAAATACCATTTGACCCAGCCATCCCATTACTGGGTATATACCCAAAGGACTATAAATCATGCTGCTATAAAGACACATGCACACGTATGTTTATTGCGGCACTATTCACAATAGCAAAGAGTTGGAACCAACCCAAATGTCCAACAACGATAGACTGGATTAAGAAAATGTGGCACATATACACCATGGAATACTATGCAGCCATAAAAAATGATGAGTTCGTGTCCTTTGTAGGGACATGGATGAAACTGGAAAACATCATTCTCAGTAAACTATCTCAAGGACAAAAAACCAAACACCGCATGTTCTCACTCATAGGTGGGAATTGAACAATGAGAACTCATGGACACAGGAAGGGGAACATCACACTCCGGGGACTGTTGTGGGGTGGGGGTAGGGGGGAGGGTCAGCATTAGGAGATACACCTAATGCTAAATGACGAGTTAATGGGTGCAGGAAATCAACATGGCACATGGATACATATGTAACAAACCTGCACATTGTGCACACGTACCCTAAAACCCTAAAGTATAATTAAAAAAAAAAAAAAATCAGGACACAACTGATGGGATTGAGATGTTTACATGCAGGCTAACAAGCAAGTATATGAATAACTTGTACAAGTCAATAATAAAGACAAATAATCCATTAACAGATTGGAAAAATGTCTACTCAGATTATTTGTCTAAGAAGATATACTACAAATGCTCAATAAACACATGAAAAGATGCTTGATATCACTAGTCATCAGGGAAATGCAAACGAAAACCACAAGAGGATACCACTTTACACCCAGTAGGCTATAATCAAAAAGTCAGATCATACCAAGTGTTTGCAAAGAAAATGAAGAGATTAGAACCATCTTATACCGCTGGCAAGAATGTAAAATGGTGCAGCCACTTTGGATAACAGTCTGGCAATTTCTCAAAATGTTAAACATAAAGTTACTATGTGACTCTGCAACTGAATTCCTAGAAACATACCCAAGAAAAATGAAAACACATGTTCACACAAGAAATTGTACACAAATGTACATAGAAGCATTACTATAGTCAAAAAGTGGAAACAACCAAAATGTCCATGGGCTGACGAATGGATAAACAACGTGGTATATTTATGCAGTGGAGTATTACTCAGCAATAAAAAGAATGAAGTCTGGAGCCAGGCGCGGTGGCTCACGCCTGTAATCCCAGCACTTTGGGAGGCCGAGGCGGGTGGATCACGAGGTCAGGAGATCGAGACCATCCTGGCTAACACGGTGAGACCCCGTCTCTACTAAAAATACAAAAATTTAGTCGGGCGTGCTGGCGGGTGCCTGTAGTCCCAGCTACTCGGGAGGCTGAGGCAGGACAATGGCGTGAACCTGGGAGGAGGAGGTTGCAGTGAGCGGAGATCACGCCACTGCACTCCAGCCTGGGCGACAGAGCAAGACTCCATCTCAACAACAACAACAAAAAGAATAAAGTCGGGATACAGGCAACAACATTGAAGAACCTTATAAACACTTTCCTAAGTGAAAGAAGCCAGACACAAAAGACCACATATTATATGACTGCATTTATATGAAATGCCCAGAATATGGAAATATAGAAAGATCAGCAGATGCTTAGGACTAAGTGGGGTGGGGTGATGGGGGTTCAGTGGGGGGAAAGAACAGGAGAGCAATATCTGAAGGGTGCAGAATTTGAGGTGATAAAAGTATTCTAAAATTAATTGTAGTAGTATGTATTTGTGAATACACTAAAAACCACTGAATTGTACACTTTAAATAGGTGAATTGTATATAAATTGTATCTCAAAGCAGTTTAACAAAGCCCTATTTATGAGACTGGAAACAATTTATACAACCCAAACAAAAGATATATTAGTCTTTTCCAATTATGCAGCCCTTTAAAAAGAACCGCCATAAATGGATCTTTATAAAACACCTGGTAGGCACTGGGTGAGGTGGCTCATACATGTAATCCCAGCACTTTGGGAGGCAGAGGCAGGCAGGTTACTTGAACCCAGGAGTTCAAGACCAGCCTGGGCAACATGGCTAAACCCCGTCTCTACAAAAAATATAAAAATTAGCTGGGTGTGGTGGTGCATGCCTGTGGTTCCACCTACTCAGGAGGTGGAGGTGGGAGGATCACTTGAGCCTCAGAGGCAAAGGTTGTAGTGAGCCAAGATCATAACACTGTACTCCAGCCTGGGTGACAGAGTGAGACTCTATCTCAAAACAAAACAAAGCAAAGAAATCCTACCTGGTAGGTTAGGTGTATTAAATTAATTTTCAACTTACAATATTTTCAACTTATAATGGGATTATCAGGACCATAACCCCATTATAAGTTGATAAGCCATCTATAAAATCAAACATTAATGCCTTTCTTATGGAAATTAAATTTTGGCAGTAACCAAATAGTATCTGGGAGTTTCTCTTTATCGAAGTGTTTCAATTAATAAATGAAAGAATAATAGAATTGGAAAATGACCTTTTTGCCTCCCTTTATGAAATAATGGAGCTCTCAAATCTATGGCTGCAAACATTACAAAAAGAGAAAACCAACTATGTACTTCCTGACAGAAGTCTATACTACCATCTATGAAGTATTCTTGCTTAAAGAGAAAGAGGGGAACTGGAAGGGAGGGAGAAAGAAAGTGAATCTGAATATGCCCAGATCTACTGTGGTTCTCAATCTTGGTAGCACAGTACAATCACCTGAGGAGCTAAAAATACTGATGCCTGGATCCTAAGACTAGAAATTCAAATTAGTATGAGACATAACCTGGACATTAGAATTTTTAAAATTTAAGGTTGAGATCACTGCTCTAAATCTAACCACCAATTCACAAGAATCCAGAAGACTCAGGAACAGGAACATGTACTGTACTTCAAGGATGAAGTCAGCCAACCTAAACATGACAGGATAAGAGTTTCTTCAACCAATGGGGTAGGGGGTGGGGGGGAGATAAAAAAAAAAGGAATGGGAACCTAAAAGTCAAGAGTCTTAAATCAACTAACTGCAAAATATAAACCTCATTTGGATTCCCCGTACTGCCCATCTTTTTTTTTTTTTTAAGAAAGAGAGACAGGGTCTCGCCACATTGCCCAAAGCTGGTCTCAAATGCCTGGGCTGAAGCAGCTGTCTTGCCTCAGCTTCCCAAAGTGCTGGGATTATGGCGTGAGCCACCATGTCCAGCCTATTTGGATCCTAATACAATTTTTCAAATGTGAACCAACTAAGATATCTGAACAGACTTCATGGTTTATGAGAATTTTTTATATGTGATGATATTGATTTTTTAAAGCCCACATCTTTTAGAGATACATGCTGAAATAATTTCTAATGAAATTACTTATCTAAAATTTATTTCAAATTATCTGATAGAGGTGGGATAGATATAGAGAAAATGAGATTGGCCTTAAGCTGATAATTGAAGTTAGGGGATAGGTACAGGGGGAGATTTATTATACTATTCTCTCTACATTTGTAAATGCTTAAAAATTATCCATTTCATAAAGTTTTTAAAATGTGAAATATTGGCCAGGCGTGCTGGCTCACACCTCTAATCCCAGCCCTTTGGGAGGCCAAGGCGGATGGAGTGCCTGAGCCATTGTCCAATAAAAGGAACCAAAGCTCCTTAGACAAATAGCTATTTCAAGGACTGAAGCAGGAATTCTACAAGATAATCCTGAAATATGTTGTAATGCCAGAAAGTACGTACTCAAAAAGGAAAAACCAATCGCAACCAAGCAACAAAAAACCACCACACACAGAAACACACAATGATGGAGTGACCAAAAGGACACAGGAGCCCCCAACAGCCAAAGCTGGAACACCAGAACAGCAAAATAGCTGAAGTAGTATTAGACTATAGCCCAGAGTATAAAATAAATATCCACAAGCCAAATGACTGAACAAATAGGGAAGATTGAACAGCTCTCCAAGGAGAGAAATTCCAAATAATTTATGTAGACGGTCCACCCTCAAGGAGATAGAGCGTAATTCTCCACTCCTTAAGTGTAGGCTGTGCAAAGTATTGGCAGGGAGGGGTGGTGGTGCAAACTAACACATACTGTTTCATCCAGGTGATCAAGGTTAACATCAGTGGGCTGGGCATGGTGGCTCACACCCACAATCCCAGCACTTTGGAGGCCAAGGCAGGTGGATCACCTGAGGTCAGGAGTTCGAGACCAGCCTGGTCAATATGTTGAAACCCCATCTCTCCTAAAAATACAAAAATTAAACAGGCATGGTGGCAAGCACCTGTAATCCCAGCTACTGGGGAGGCTGAGGCAGGAGAATTGCTTGAACCTGGGAGGTGGAGGTTGCAGTGAGCCGAGATCACGTCACTGCACTCCTGCCTGGCAACACAGCAAGACTCCGTCAAAAAAAAAAAAAAAAAGGAAGGAAGGAAGGAAGGTATGTAGGCAGGTTAGTTAACATCAACATCAGTGGTAAGTCATATTGATTGTATATGCTCTTGATAAAATGAGAATGACATTTTATCTGAAGTCTTCCTCCTAGAAAGTCCATAAACCCAGTCTAATAATGGGAAAAACTTCACACAAGTTCCAACTGAGGGTCATTTGACAAAATACCTGATCAATATTCCTGAAAACTGTCCAGATCATCAATAAGAAGGAGAGTTTAAGAAACTATCACTGTCAGTCAAGAGGAGCCTAAGGAAACATGACAATGAAATAGTGTCCCAGACAGGATCATGGAACAGATAAAGGATATTAGGAAAGAACTAAGGAAATCTGAGTAACAATATGGAATTTGGTTTACTATAAACCATGAAATAATAATTTGGTTCTTTAATTGTGACCAATGTGCCATACTCAAGTATTATGTTAATAACAGAGAAGACTGGGTCTAGGGTGTGTGGGAACTCTACACTATCTGTAGTAAACCTATGGCTATTCTACAATTTGTTTCAAATTATCTGATTTAAATTATCTGATTTTAAAAAAGGAACAAAGCAATGATAACCTGCTACAATACCCATGAACATTGAGAGCATTATACTAAGCAAAAGAAGCCACTAGGTATGTGAATATCTCAATAAAGTTATTATAAACACACACACATACTCACACAATGAGATACTACACACCTATGGCAAGGATGCAGAGCCATTTTAGAATGGCTAAAATTAAACCACCAAGTGTTGTCAGGGACTGGACCTGCTGGTGAGAATATAAAGTGGCACAACTACTGTGGAAAAGTTTAGAATTTTTTTTTTTTTGAGACGGAGTCTCGCTCTGTTGCCCAGGCTGGATGGAGTGCAGTGATGTGATCTCGGCTCACTGCAAGCTCCGCCTCCTGGGTTCACACCATTCTCCTGCCTCAGCCTCCCGAGTAGCTGGGACTACAGGTGCCCGCCATCACGCCTGGCTAATTTTTTGTTTTAGTAGAGACAGGGTTTCACCGTGTTAGCCAGGATGGTCTCAATCTCCTGACCTCAAGATCCGCCCGCCTCGGCTTCCCAACGTGCTGGGATTACAGGCTTGAGCCACTGTGCCCGGCCTAGAATTTTTTTAAAACATTAAATATATGATCCTGTTATTCCACCCCTGTGTATGTGCCTGAGAGAAATGAATATAACAGGAAGAAAAACTTTCTCCTTTATCAACTTAGGTTCAGTAATTGAGGGCCTACGTATTCAACTGACAATGCACAGATGAACAGGAGAAAAAAACCAAAACTTTTTCATATGCTTATGGAAGTGCACAAAAGCAGTACTCTAAACAGCTAAAAAAGGGAGTTTACAAACTCAATTAAGTGGGGAAAAAGGATACGGGAGAAAAGGCTTCTATGGGAAAATAAATGGGTTTCAAGGGGAATAGGAGATATATTTTGTGGTAATATTTGTTTATGCAGATGACAGTGGTCTTCTCCATCTTTTTTTTTTTTTTTTTTTTTTCAGGCCAAGAAGATTCCCAGTGAGTGGGGATTTTTAGCAGCCTCATTCCCAGAAGTTTCTGCCTTTAGTTAAAGTAAGGAATTTCTGATTAGGCTTCTTTCTGCATCTGTTGAATCTCAAATGTCTTTAGTTTAAAATAATCTTCATACTATCTCTGGAGGTTACAAGTGGGTCCTCACAAAAGCAAACATCCATATAAAGATCTACACATAAATGTTCACAGCACCTTTACCTGTAGTAGTTAAAAGCTGGAAACAGCCCAAATGTTCATCAACAGGTAAACAAGTAAATTGTAGTATATCTACACAACAAACCACTACTCAGCTATGAAAGGGAATGAGCTATTGACTCACGCATCATAGGTAAATCTTAATGGTTTCACATGTGTACATGTATGTTAAAACTTATCAAAATGTGCACTTTAAAGATGTGTTTATGTCCATCATACTTCAATAAAGCTGTTTTTTAAAAGGACCTACTAATTCGACGATTTAAGTTGTTATAAATCAGAACCAAAGTGAGAATTATTCCCTTCTTTTTTTTTTTTTTTTTAATTGAGACAGAGTCTCACTCTGTTGCCCAGGCTGGAGTGCAGTGGCACTATCTCAGTTCACTACAACCTCCATCTCCCAGGTTCAAGTGATTCTCCTGCCTCAGCCTCCCGAGTAGGTGGGATTACAGGCACATGCCACTACACCCGCCCAATTTTTGTATTTTTTAGTACAGAAGGGGTTTCACCATATTGGCCAGGCTGGTCTCAAACTCGTGCGTGACCTGGTGATCCGCCCACCTCGGCCTCCCAAAGTGCTGGGATTTACAGGGGTGAGCCACCATACCCCACTAACTCCCAATGTTTAATGTGTGAAAAGGCTTAAGGTTTAAGTGAGAAAAAAGCAGGAAATTACATGCAATATATTCAGTACTTTTTTTTTTTTTTTTAAATTACAAGACTACACAGATGGGAAAAAGAAATTGGATGATAAATCTTTAATCAACACATTGTAACTGTTTGCCCAAAAAGTGTGAAGAATATCAGACATACACAGTTGGAGAAAAGTAGCCATGAATAGAACTGAGAGTCAAAAATAAATGGTCAGGCTGGGTGTGGTAGCTCATGCTCATAATACCAGCACTTTGGGAGACCAAGTCAGGAGGATCCCTTGAGGTCAAGAGTTCAAGACCAGCCTGGGCAACATAGCGAGATCCCATCTGTAAAAAAAAAAAAAAAAAAAAATTAGCTGGGCGTGGTGGTACCCATCTGTAGTCCCAGCTACTTGGGAGACTGGAAGGTCAAGGCTGCAGTGAGCCATGATTGAGCCAGTACACTCCAGCCTGGGCAACAGAGTGAGACCGTCTCTAAAATACACACACACACACACCCTTGGACTATTGGTCAAAGATAGGCAAATATGCCAAGTGAAATAATGATGCTAGTTTTTGCAGACAAAATTGGCTAATATTTTGAATTATGTTAACATGAAGTATGATAGGCAAATATGCCAAGTGAAATAATGGTGCTAGTTTTTGCAGACAAAATTGGCTAATATTTTGAATTATGTTAGCATGAAGTATGCTGGGGAAGATATGGAAAAACAATGTCTTGTCCATTAGTGGGGGAAGTATAAAACAACATAGAATTTCTATAAAAGTTTTGTTAATATCAAATAGCCTAAAAATTCACTCTGATCTAATTCAATTTGTGTGTATACCTGCATAGAAGTATGAAAGGCAATATGCCAAGATATTTTTGAACTTTACTTTCCAAATTTTATTCAATGAGCCTGTATTACTTATAATGGGGAAGAAGTATATTTAAGTCATTCTTTAACTGAGGCTTCTGAAAAGAAAAAAAAATCAGTTTGAAACCAAAATACCAACTAAACAAGCGTAGATCTGTCCGTTGACTGACCAAGACAAGAATACAAATGAAGCCACTGAGCTACAGGAAAGCAAAGAGTGCCTCTAGATTAGGGTAAACCACCAGAGCTCTGTTAAGAGTAGCTAGTGGGAAGATTCAGATAGCAGGGCAACCCCACTCCAGGACCTCCCACTCTGGCACATGAATGAAATCCCTCACATGCCAGCTAGAATTAAATACAAAACCTGTAACAGCACAACCACCTTTACCCCCTTTTCTCCCTCTTCATAGCTTGTGTATAGGCAGCACAGGAATGCCAAGACCACAACTGTACAGCACACAACTTTCATTTTTGAAAAGACAGCTAAAAACGTTACAGCTGTTTTTGTCACCTTGGATTTATTGTTGCTTTTTTTTTTTTTTTTTTTTTTGAGACAGTGTCTCGCTCTGTTGCCCAGGCTGGGGTGCAGTGGCATGATCTCGGCTCAATGCAACGTCCGCCTCCTGGGTTCAAGCAATTCTCCTGCCTCGGCCTCCTGAGTGGCTGGGATCACAGGCACCCGCCACCATGCCAGCTAATTTTTTGTATTTTTAGTAGAGACGGGGTTTAGCCATGTTAGCCAGGGTAGTCTTGAACGCCTGGCCTCAAGTGATCTGCCCGTCTCAGCCTCCCAAAGTGCTGGGATTACAGGCCTGAGCCACCGCGCCCAGATTTTTTTTTTTTTTTTTTTAAGACAGATTCTTACTCTGTCACCCAGGCTAGAGTGCAGTGGCACAATCTTGGCTCACTGCAACCTCCACCCCCCGGGTTCAAGCAATTCTTGTGCCTCAGCCTCCTGAGTAGCTGGGATTACAGGAGTGTGCCACCACACCCAGCTAATTTTTATATTTTTAGTAGAGACAGGGTTTAGCCACATTTGCCAGGCTGGTCTCGAATTCCTGACCTCAAATGATCTGCCTGCCTCAGCCTCCCAAAGTGCTGAGATTACAGGTGTGAGCCACTGTGCCCGGACTTGTCATTGCCTTTTAAAATCTCAGTTGTATGGTTACTGACATAGCCGCAACCCATCCATGACACTCTCGCTTTCCAGGTGTGCAAGGACAGCTTTAACAGCTGTAACGGGTTTAGACACTCAGACTTTCTGATCTATTCCTGGAAGCCAGTGCTGATTAATTTTTAACTTCTTTGGAACTGAGCCCCAAACAAAACATGAAACTAGGACTTATATTACAATGACTAAGGTACTACAGACATCTACTTAGAATCAAGTATCACCAAAGAAAGGCAGAATAACCTGAGAAATGTTTCATCCAAAAGACTGCAAATGAAAAAGTCTTATTAAAATGATAAAAAGCACTGATCACTGTCTGTAGACAGGCCCAGTACACACCCTAGTTGAATAATTTGTAACACAGAAGGTAGAATGGCAAGATCAAAATGAGTAAGAACTTGAGGCAAGGAGAACATTCACTTGTTTTTACGAGTGAACGTTCATGAACCACTACTTTTAGGCCTTACTCTTCAATGCATTTAGTTCAAGAAACAATAAGTAAATTGCTAAGCATCTGAAACAAAACTGAAAATTGAACAACCCAGCAAGTCTCATTAATAGCTCTTCTAGGATATTAATGACATAAAAGATAATGCACCCAGATTAAAACACACAATACTGGTATCACCTGCTACACACCCTAACCAACATAGCTAACCTACAGAAAGTATTTAAGTAAGTGGTAAAGGAGAGACTGCTCTTCTCTGCATTCACAAATGTTGTAAACTGATGGCCAGTACTGCCCACAGTATGGCAGATGTGGCCAAAATGAGGGCAGAACCATCAGTCCCTTCCTCACTAACCCTGATGAACCAAGACTTCCTCAAGCTTAGCTAAGCCTCAAATGAGAAAGGCAACACTTTCTGCCAACATGTCAGAGTGCTGGATAGCACAAAGGCTGACCTCAAGAAAAGGCTGATTCAGTAAGTAGTGCTGTCACAAATGGAAAACCATTCGGAGGAAAAAAAAAAAAAAAAAAAGACAAGGACAGCTAATCATCCCATCCATATATACATACATACATACACACACACACACACACATATGCACATATATACACACATATATATATACACACACATATATACACACACATATATACACACACATACACAAAATATACAACTATTAATGATAGTTACCTCTGAATGGTAGGATTTTAAGTCCTTTTTTCTGTGTTCTAAAGTGAACACAAACACTTTTTTTTTGTTTGTTTGTTTTTGGAGACAGGGTCTTGCTGCTCTGTCACCCAGGCCACAGTACGATGGCATGATCAGGGCTCACTGCAGCTTCGATCTCCCAGGCTCAAGGGATACTCCCACCTCAGCCTCCCAAGTAGCTGGGATTATAGACGTGGGCCACCACGCCTGGCAAATTATTGTACTTTTTTTAAGAGATGGGGTTTTATCATGTTGCCCAGGCTGATCTTGAACTCGGGCTCAAGAAATCCTCCCACCTTGGCCTCCCAAAGTGCTGTGATTACAGGCATCAGCCACTGTGCCAAAAACATTTCTAATTTAAAAAATTAAAGTGAGTGGCATATAACTCCCAGTGGCTATAAGGTGGCCACTGGTCAATTTCTTAGGAGTTCCTAGAGGACACTCTGATATCTGACTTCCTTAGGGGACACTCAGCAAGTCTCATTAGTTTCCTTGGAATTAACCCACCTTTGCTTCTGTGATCAAAGAGAACTTGCTTTCATCCAACTCAAGACGTCTTCTGCCCGCTGGAGTGGCCTTCCAGAAGGACCCTTTCCCTGCAGAACTGTACTATCACCTCACCAATGATCACCCAGAATGGTCCTTCATGCTAGTACCAGGCAACATGGTTAAATCAGACACCTCGTTCACAAAAGCCTCCCTCCCACACATACCTTGTAACATGTAAATCAATAATAAGTTATTATTAATAACTAAAAGCTAGTTCAACTGTAATCAATGATCATCTCGTGCCTAAGGAATATGGGCATGTGATCTTCTATTCACTGAACAAATGTCAACGAATGTCAAGGACAGCTAAGATTCCACCCTGCAATAAGCACAGTTTAGACCTGTATCGAGTACTATGCTCAATTCTGAACCCTACTCTAAGGGACTCAGAAACCGTGCCCCCAAAGGGAAACAGGCTGAGAGGGGTCAGTGGAGGGGAATCTGGGAGGGAGAAATGAGTGGTCTGGAGAGTTTCTCAGACGATAGACCACTTGAATGTGCTCTCTTCACACATTGGGAGAATTTTTATATTCTCAAAGGAGCTAAAATAAACATGGAAGTTGAAATGAACAGGCTCTTAAAAGATCATCTAGCCCAAGGGGGGGCAATCATGTTCATTTTGCATGCCAACTGCAAACAACTGGTTGTGATTATCCACAGCCTGTGTGAGAAGGATTCTGCGGCCTAATCTAGGATCAGTGAGAAGAGTCTCTCCTTGAGAGTCCCTCCTGCTGCGGAAGGAAGGAGGCTGAACAAGTACCGTGGATTCCCAGCAGTGATCTTCACCAATGGACTGGATACTTAAGAGGCCAGTCGAGTTATTAGGGGGTACACAAATCCATAATGCTTTCAAGACTTTCTGATAAGGCAAATAAACAGTAATTCCTACACTTGTGTATACCATAATCTTTTAGACAGGTACATGGGTTGTGTGATTAAAAAAAAATATTAGTGTTACAGGTTTCTAAAGGTAATCTAGTTCACACAACAAGGTCTTTCAGCTACAGACACACCTGCACGACTTAAAAAATCTACTTCCCAAAATGATAAAGCTATTTATAATCAACAAGACTTTTTAAAATATCTACTTTGGGAGGCCAAGGCAAGCTAAGTGTATGAGCCCAGGAGTTGGAGACCGGCCTGAACAACATGGCGAAACCCTGTCTCTATAAAAAATACAAAATTTAGCCAGGTGTGGTGGCGCGTACCTGTAGCCCCAGCTACTCGGGAAGCTGAGGTAGCAGGATCATTTCAGCCTGGAAGATCGAGGCTGCAGTGAGCTGTGATCATGCCACTGTACTCCAGCCTGGGTGACAGAGGGAGACCCTGTCTCCCCTGCCCCTACCCTCCCCCAAAACAACAACGAACCATGAGAGAAAAATAAAGCCAGGAAAAATTAAGATTGAAAATAAATTGGTATGAAGTTAGTGGTGAAGTTAAATATTCTAAAAATATATAGCAGAGGTGACCCTTAAACTCAGTAGCAGACAACACCAAGGCAAACACAGTCAGTGAGAAATTATGCAGGCTCCATCATGCGCGCTACAAAGCTGTCTCTGGTAGCCAAGGGAAGCATACAAGCAAAGGTCCTCTTTTTAAACATTAATTAAACAGCACGTCAGAATAGAATTCCTACCATACAGAAACAAAGCTGTGACAAAAGAAAGGTTTGCTTGTGTTTAGTTAAGCAAGAAAGAAATTAACACGATGAAGCCATGTCCTTTATGGGAAAGATACCATGTAAATTATCTGAAGTCAGAAATATTTGTTCAGCTGGGCAACTTCAAGTAGTGGTAAACAATACTGGAATACTGGAAGTGCACAGAACATGCTCAGAACTCATGGGCATCAGATTTGCTGAGAAAGGAGAACATGGAGTAATGATGGTTGTAAGCTCAGAGGAGCTTAGCATTAATCCACCCTAATGAGGCTGGCATCTGGGGGCACAGCCTGCTCAATTTCACAGCCATAAGGAGCAGCCCTCACTGATGCTTCTGACTTCTTTGTGACTCATTTTTTCAACACTAAAGTCTGAGGTTTTCCTTAAAATTTTTTAAATAAGAAATTAAACTTCCCCCAAAATAGAAAGCTGAATATTATGATCAACTACTATTAGAAAGCCAAACCAAAACAACCTGAACTACTTACAACTAGTAACCAGAACAAGATAAAACACCCGCAATATACCATCCAAAACATCTGATCCCTGCTAGTGAAGGGCCAACATAGCTGGCACCAAGATTTCCATTTGCCGCCACCAAAAAATAAAAAAATAACACAAAGAAACAAAAAAAGAAAACAATTTAACAACTTCAGTGATTTCTGCATCAATAAAACTCAATGACCTCGGGCCAAGTGCAGTGGCTGACACCTATAATCCCAGCACTTTGGGAAGCTGAGGCAGGAGGATAGCTTGAGCCCAGGAATTTGAGACCAGCCTGGGCAATATGGTGAGACCCCATCTCTACCACCCCCCCACAAAAAAAAAGAAAAACAATTAACTGAAAAACCAACAGGGCAGACACAGTGGCTCACACCTGTAATCCCAGCATTTTGGGAGGCTGCGGCAGGCGAATCACTTGAGGTCAGGAGTTCGTGACCAGCCTGGCCAACATGGTAAAACCCTGTCTCTACTAAAAATACAACAATTAGCTGGGCGTGGTGGCAAGTACCTGTAATCCCAGCTACTCAGGAGGCTGAGGCAGGAGAACTGCTTGAACCTGGGAGGCAGAGGTTGCAGTGAGCCGAGATCACTGCACTCCAGCCTGGGCAACAGAGCGAGACTCCATCTCAAAAAAAGAAGAAAATAACAAAAATACAAACCTCAATGACCCGAGACAACAAATTTATGTCCTATTTTCTTATACCCACCCCCCCATCCCATCCCTACACAAAAAAATCCAGTGAGTTTGTTTTTTTTTTTAACGCAATAACCCATTACAGAGTTGAAAAAATTCCCAACCAATACCCTTTCAGTGAGTGAATACTGACCAGCAAGTCCACGCCAGCCATTGTTCTGGGTCTTTGATAACATGGGAGGACAGAGCCCTACCCACCTTAGCTCTGGTGGGAGAAATAGACACAAGTCAGAAGACAATTAAATATAAAGTGCTGGCTTGGGGGTGGGGGCAGGGAGGGGTGCACACCTATAGCCCCAGCACTTTGGGAGGCAAAGGAGGGAGGATCGCTTTAGCCCAGGAGTTTGATGCAGCAGTCAGCTATGATCTCACCACTGCACTGGGCGACTGAGAAGACTCTGACTTCTGAAATATGTACTACACACACACACACACACACACACACACACACACACACACACACAGTGCTAAGTCAAATAATGAAATCACCCAAAATAGCTGGAATTACTGGCAGATTGTGTAGCAATAAACCTAGTTTTCTGAAGAAAAAAAAAAATACATGAGAGAATGCAAGCCTGCATGCTAAGTGCTACCATAGTGTTAAGTATGGGAGAAATACAGGAGAGATGTCTAATCCAAGTGTGGTAGGAATGATGTCTAAATTGAGGGCTAAATAATTGGTGAGAATCAAGAAAGATGGAAAGGATCCAGAACAAAATAAGACTGTTGGGGGGAAAAAAAAGAGCAAATGGATTCTTGGCAAAGAAAACATATGCAAAAAGTCCTGAAGCTAAGAGAAGGATGAGGTTGAGCAAGTAAAGTACTTCACAGTACTGGAGCATACAGCATGTGAATTTCAGCCAAAGG
Source organism: Hylobates moloch (assembly GCF_009828535.3). Lineage (NCBI taxonomy): Eukaryota > Metazoa > Chordata > Mammalia > Primates > Hylobatidae > Hylobates > Hylobates moloch. The sequence goes on along the minus strand of NW_026652276.1, from coordinate 145,683,455 downwards.
ACAAATGCCTCCAAGAAAAGTTAATTCACAGTGCAGCAGGGCGAGGCACTTGTCTTGTTTGCTGGTTCTCACATTGACTCTGAAATGACTTTTTTTGTTAATCCCATTTTCACAGATGGGAAAGGGACTCTGTGTGGTTGGTCACTTTTATCCAAAGTCTCAGAGCCAGTAAGAAGCTGCCCTCAAAGTCCCTACACCCTGTCTTTCCATTCGACCATTCTGGGGTTCAGACCCAGAAACCCCATACCTCTGCCTTATATTTTAATGAAAAGTATGTCTCCAGGTTTATGCGGAGAATAACCAAGACGTCAGAAACATTTCGTGAAAATCAGAGCTAGGAGGAATCTGTTTTTTTGCGAGTCCAGAGAAGCTGACTTGGATAAGACATCAAAGTTGTCTTGTGCAGCAAATTCTCCTCCGGCACATAGTAGGCACTCTGATAAATTCAAAAAGGCTTCTAAGAAGAGGCAGAAGCAAGGACAGGGAAGGAGCTCAGCTCCACAGCTCAGGGAGGGTGACAGAATGGCCTAAGGCCCAGGAGAGCACTGTGTTGTCAACTGTCAGTGTCAAGCCTGCGACAGGAGCCATGAACTAGCACCATCTCGGCTCTGATGTTGAACTGCAGCCGTCTCCTCTAAGGTCTCAAACTGGCCTTACACCAACACATGCCTCCTTCTATCACCTAACTGGCCAAACACCATGCCTCCTTCAACACCTAACTGGCCTTACACCAACACATGCCTTCTTCTATCTTGTCATCTCATAATAGGAATGCTGCATCCCCTACATGAAATGACAAAATGTATTCTGCATAGAAATCCCTCTAGGTACTGAAGAACTTTATCTTAATGTATTTCACCACTGAGTATTTAGAGTCCCCACTCTCAAGGTTGTGGCCCTATTACCATTTATTTGACACTTGAGTGCTGACTACACTGGTGGTAAATTGAATAATGGTCCCAAATATATCTACCTCCTAATGCTTAAAACCTAGGAGTGTTACCTTATATGGCAAAAGGGACTTTGCAGGTATAACTAAGTATCTTGAGGTGGAGATATTACATGGGATTACCTGGGTGAGCCTTATGTAATCATGGATCCTTACAAAAGGGGCGAGAGAGGAGGGAAAGTCAGAGAGAAGGCAATGTGAGGACAGAAGCGGAGGCTGAAGTGGCATACTTTGAAAGAGAAAACCATGAGAGCCAAGGACTACAGCCAGGCACTAGAACCTGGGAAAGGCAAGCAAACGGATTCTCCCCTAAGACTTCCAGAGGGAGCCAGTTCTCATGACAACCTTGACTTTAACCCACAGAGACTGACTTCAGACTCCTGGCTTCTAGAACAAAAATTAATTTCTGTTGCTTTAAACCACCAAGTTTGTGATTAATTTGTTACAGCAGCATAGGAAACTAATACCTATTCTTATTTTATGTTAGCATGTAAATTTTCTATACCATCACTCATATTGAATTGCTCTAAAATTATCCACCTCTCCTCCACCTAAAAAAAGTGAAACAATATTGATCAGTAAAACAAAAGCAGAATGTTGACTATTATTAAGGTCGGTAGATGGGGGGTTAAGTATACTATTTTCTCAATGTGTGTACGTTTGAAAACTCCCAAAGTACAGGGTTTAAAAAGTTACTTTAAAATTCCTAAGAAAGGAAGCACATTTCTACACCATCTCCCACTGAGCCATATGAGCCAGTTTTTTTTCCCCAACATTGGAACAAGTTGTCACATCTTTAGTTCAATGCCACACTAAGTCCTTGGCCAGTGGATAAGGGACACATGGTACAAAAAGTTTGCATCCTTAAACATGTTCTCAGTACATCTAAGAGGCACACAGGAGCTCAGCAACTAAAGAAACATTTGTGTTTCCCATATCTTGTTTCTCCAGGATAGTAAATCATGCATTAAAACAATGTGCAAAAGTTTTCCAAAGTATTATATTACTTTTTGCTGATCACAAATAGGCAAATGCATCTAAGATGATCTGATTTCTAATGCAATTCAACTCTGTGAAAGTCTAAAACAAAATATTAGGTTGGTACAAAAGTAACCGGAGTTTTTGCCATTAAAAGTAGTATCTCTAAGCTATAGAATAAGCAGGTGGTTTTGGACTTAGAGAGCCACAGCTGACCTTATCCTGCTCCTCCAGGGTAACATTTTGAGGACAATGCTATCAGAGGTTCTTCATAGCCTAAGTACTGTCTGCCACACCAACATTACAACCAAAAGGGGCCATTCTGACTAAGGCTGACCCAGCCTCAGAAAGCAAGGCACGTGATAAAATCACATCCTTCAATCTGGCTGTACTTGTTACACCCACTGAAAATTAAGAAATACCTAGATGCCCAAGAATTTCCATTTCACACGAGAACAACTTCAAAAACCACCTCATGACTGTGTGTGTGGATCCAACCATAAATACCTACACAAGCACACACCAAAGCCAACCATATGCATCGCAGTGTAATGACTGTGTGTAAACTGAGTCAGCTGGAAGAGCAGAAGTATTTAAGATGCTGTCAAAACCCTACTTTTTTGAGATGGAGCCTCGCTCTGTGGCCTAGGCTGGAGTGCAGAGGCACGATCTTGGCCCACTGCAGTATCCACCTCCTGGGTTCAAGTAATTCACGTGCCTCAGCCTCCCAAATAGCTGGGATTACAAGCACGTGCCACTACACAAGGCTAATTTTTGTATTTTTAGCAGAGACGGGGGTTTCACCATGTTGCCCAGGTTTGCAAGGCTAACGCTTGTAATCCCAGCACTTTGGGAGGCCGAGGCGGGCGGATCACGAGGTCAGGAGATCGAGACCACGGTGAAACCCCATCTCTACTAAAAGTACAAAAAAATTAGCCAGGCGTGGTGGCGGGCGCCTGTAGTCCCAGCTACTCCGAGAGGCTGAGGCAGGAGAATGGCGTGAACCCGGGAGGCGGAGCTTGCAGTGAGCCGAGATTGCGTCACTGCACTCCAGCCTGGGTGACAGAGCGAGACTCCGTCTCAAAAAAAAAAAAAAAAAGATTCAGTCACTGTGGCCGAGTAGTAGGACCCCTTCCCAGCAGTACTTGCCTTCACACAGACCCACTAGAGGAACAGTTGCGGGCCCCCTGCTGAGGGGGTTCACCATCAGCATCACCAGCATGAACTGCCAGGAGTCTGATAACTCAGGACCCTTCCTGCCTTGTATTAGGAATTGTCTTCCATCATTCAAACTAACAGTACAAAAAATACAGCAGGAAGTCTTCTGAAATTAAGGTTTGAAAAGTCACTGCTATGCCGGGCACAGTGGCTCACGCCTGTAATTTCAGCACTTCGGGAGGCCAAGGCAGGTAGATCACTTGAGGTCAGGAGTTCGAGACCAGCCTGGCCATCATGGTGAAACCCTGTCTCTACTAAAAATACAAAAATTAGCTGGGTGTGGTGGCAGTCACCTGTAATCCCAGCTACTCGACAGGCTGAGGCAGGAGAACTGCTTGAACCCAGGAGGTAAAGGTTGCAGTGAGCCAAGATTGCGCCACTGCACTCCAGCCTGGGTGACAGAACAAGACTTGTCTCCAAAAAAAAAGCCACTGCTTCCCTAGGGATTGGCATGAAGCAAAATGCAGTCTAGGCTGGGCACGGTGGCTGAAGCCTGTAAAGCCTGTAATCCCAGCAATTTGGTTGGCCGAGACAGGTGGATCACCTGAGGTCTTGAGGTCAGGAATTCAAGACCAGCCTGGCCAACATGGCAAAACCCCATCTCTACTAAAATTATGAAAATTAGCCAGGCATGGTGGCATGTCCCTGAAGTCCCAGCTACTTGGGAGGCTGAGGCATGAGTATCTCTTGAACCCAGGAGGCAGAGGCTGCAGTGAGCCGAGATTGCACCACTGCACTCCAGCCTGGGTGAAAGAACAAGACTGTCTCAAAAAAAAAAAAAAAAAAACAAAACAAAACAAAAAAACAACAACAACAACAACAAAACCACAGTCTAAGTCCAAAACCACCTGCTTAATACATAGCTCAGAGATATTTTTAGACTTTTAGAGTCGAGTTGTATTAGAAATCAGATCATCTAAGATGGATTTACCTGTATGGGATCAGCAAAAGTAACATATACTTTGCAGAACTTTTGCACACTTGTACTGCATGACTTCCTATCCATAAGTATATAAAGCTAAGAAGAAATAAACAACTTGAGTTATGCCTGTTAAACTACTTTGCAAATTTTATCATGGATAAAAAGAGACTGCTGATGGTAAAGGCAGTTAAGTTCATTTCCATCATTAAATGATAATTTTTATAGAAAGCGATACTTATGCAAAACAAAGGAGGTTATGGGAGTAAAACATTTGAGCATTTGGCCAGGAAGAGGGGAACTTACACCTTCCATGGGAAAGTATTTTAGGAACATACCGTCATTTTGGGTGACCGTGGGAAGAGAAAGAGTGAGATGAAGATAGAGACCATATCATGACAAGACAAACTTATAAGTGGAGATTAAGCATTTACAAATTTTTACAGCAAACTGACAAGAATTTTATGTCTGTTGAATCTAATAATAAAAATCAGCTTGTCTTTTGGCTGACTTTAAAATTTCATTGTAATAATTTATTTTCATTGTATTTTACAAAAAAGTCAGTAATCAATTAGAAATTTAAAAATAACTGGTCCTTCAACACAGCTGAGGAAGGAATGATTTAGAACAGTAATTCTCAATGAAGAAACCTTCACCCCTTAAGGAAGTGGTTTTAGAAATCTGTGGATCCTTTGGGATTAGGAAAAGGGTCCTTCACTAATATTTGATAGACACAGACTAGGTATGTCACACATCCTGAAGTGTGCAGTACAGCTTCACACAATAAAGAGAGGTGGCCTCATGTCCTGCACAGCCTTTGAAGGTCCTTGATATTCAGATACAGGGGAAACCCATTTATCTGACCCTATAACCTGACAAAATATTTATTGCTCAGTTTTCATATATACCGTATCTTCCAAAACTGTATCATGTAAATCAAGATACTATTATATTTTGGTCTGCTTATCACTAGAGAAAACCACTAAACTGAGAGCACACAACTTTGCATTGCCTGTATATTATTCCTGTCTCAACATCAGTATTGGTCCACTGAGGATTATTCTACATATGGTACAAGCACTTGGCTATTTCATTATGCCTAGACTCTGATCATGCCTAAGTATTTATGTACTAAATTTTTTTGTATAAATAATTTTTATGTCTCCTTTCTGGTATTACTAGGACATTATATTGATTTTTAAATTATATATATATAAAAGTGGGTTATATTTTCTGTGAATTTCACTTCAGGATTGTAATTGGGACATTACATAGGAGGAAATTATAGATCTCAATAAAACACTGATGAAATTGGTGCTAAAAGTCATAAATGCATAAGTGAACTTGCAGGAGATATTAGAAGTCATCCTTATTTCCACGTTTGAGATGACAGAAGTATATACAGTTTAGATACAGTAGCAGCTAAAAAAGGAGGTTCTGCCTAGTTTAAATCCTAATTCAGCCAATGGTAGCTGCAAGACCTTGGCAAGTTTTTCCATTTCCCAATTACTTTGTTGTTTTTAAAAATAAGAATAGCACTATTCCCTTCTATATCTAGGGTTGGCTCTAAGAATATAACAAGAGAATCCATCTAGAGAGGTACTTGCCAGGCACAGTGGCTCATGACTGTAATCCCAACACTTTGGGAGGTCAAGGGAGGAGGATCGCTTAAGCTCAGGAGTTTGAGACCAGCCTGGGCAATGTAGCAAGACCCTGTTTGTACAAAAAAAAATTTTTTTCTTTAAATTAATGGGGCACAGTGGTATGTGCCTGTAGTCCTAGCTACTCGGGAGGCTGAGGCAGGAGGACTGCTTGAGCCCAGGAGGAGTTTAAGGCTGCAGTGAGTAGTGATCATTCCACCTCACTCCAGCCTGGGTGACAGAGTCTTGAAAAAATCAAATGGAAAAAAAAGAGGTTCGCATATTGCCCTGCTCATAATCAGCACAGCCCACATGTGTGATATTAAGTTAATCTAAAACCCAAAGGCAGAGTACTAAAGAGAAGGAAATGAGCTAAGAATATGAGAGTAGGCATAAAAATGAGTGAAAGATAGACAAATCAAATATAGGCCTTCTTTTAAAAAGAAATCTGAAATATCAGACATTATCATTAGCCAGAGTAAGCTAATTAAATAATTTTAATCTTTGTATATATACCTGGACACATGTGAGAGTCTAGGAGTAGTGGACACAAAACAAGAAAAGAAATCCAGCAAGATAAACACAGAAATCTCTATCTGGGTTGATAGTCAAGCTTTGAAAAGCATCATATACCCTCAATTCAACCAACACTTAACTTACTGAGCACCACCTTTGTCTACCAGATTGGAATAAAAAACTGAGGAAAAGTATCTGAATATATACAACAGACATCTAGGCAAGATCGCAGTAAATTATAGCCTTTCTCATCCCCACATGGAAAGTAATACTGAATAGTAATTACTGAATAGTAATATTGTGTTTTGAGTAAGACAAAGTAGGCCATTCAGGAAATCAAAATACAGCAGGGGGGTGGGGGTGGGGATGGCCTTAGTACTGAGAAAACTCTTGCTTTTCTGGTTGCTGATAATAAAATTAGAAACAGCATTAATAGTGCTCTGTCATTGGTTTACTGTTCTAAAACCCTACCAGGAGACTTTGCCCTCTCCAGTCTTAACCTTGTATATTTTGTTCATTAAAACTGGAGGTAGAAAGATAGGAAAAGAGCAACAAGTGAAGGTTTTTATATACTTAAATTTAAAATGATGAGCACTGCATACACATCTCTAGTGGTGAGTCGCATGGAAAAACTGAACACGCATTTAAGAGGGTAAAGTCCTGTTCAGTCTTAATTCAACCAAACGTTATCTACAAGAATAAACTTAAAAGCAAATTACTTATGAGTAGTTACTCTGTTCTTGAGAAATAAAAGATTCAAATTCACCTCTTTTGAAATTTAAAAGGCACCAAAAAACAATATTCAAAGCAACAACTTAAACTTTAGTTCCAGGTTCTAGATCCAGAAAAATTTCAATAAGCACAACCCACCTTGTTTCTCCCACTGAAAGCAGTTAAAAAATTTGGACAGAAAATATCAAACAATAATTTGAAGACTCAAAGTAAAGATAGCAGATAGACTGGGAACTCTATAGTACTACAGAAGCTGAAGTGATTTGCTTCTTTTTTTCCCTCTGCTATGCCCCAGCTTAGACTCAGTGACAAAAAACTTGCAAGTTGTTAGTGGATACAGATAGATCTTAGGAGAAGCCTTGTAGTTTTGGCTGGAGAAGCAAGAAAGGGGAACCTGGCCGCACAGCAGAAGGTGAGAGGAGGTGAGCAGGCCTAACTGCCTGAGCCCCGCCTCCTGTCAGATCAGCAATGGCAGCGTTAGATTCTCATGGAAGTGCGTACCCTATTGTGAACTGCGCACACGAGGGATCTAGGTTGCATACTCCTTATGAGATTCTAACCAATGCCTGATGATCTGAGGTAGAAGTTTCCATCCCGAAACCACGCCCCTTCCCCGACCATGGAAAAATTGTCTTCTATGAAACCAGTCCCTGGTGCCAAAAACGTTGGGGATCACTGATCTAAAACACTGATGGAGGGAAGAAGCTATAGTTCCAAGGGGATGGGTTGAGCCTGTTTGCTTCTTTTCCTTCTGTTTGCCTCTCATTAGCCCTGGACATGTATACAGTTACAGGAAGTGCACAACCACGCAAGGTATCTAAGGCCCTTGCTTTTCTGATTGGAGAATCAAAAAGGGAAGCCTCAGGGAAACCAAATACTAGTCAAATTGTGTCCGGAATTGTTTCCTTCCGGTGGGTTCTGGGTCTCGCTGACTTCAAGAACGAAGCTGCGGACCCCTGCGGTGAGTGTTACAGTTCTTAAAGATGGTAGGTGTGTCTGCAGTTTGTTCCTTCAGATGTTCAGATGTGTCCAGAGTTTCTTCTTTCCAGTGGGTTCGTGGTCTTGCTGACTTCAGGAGTGAAGCACAGACCTTCGCAGTGAGTGTTACAGCTCTTAAAGGTGGCGTGTCCGGAGTTGTTTGTTCCTCCCAGTGGGTTCCTGGTCTCTGTGAATTCAGGAGTGAAGCCACAGACCTTCGCAGTGTTACAGCTCTTAAAGGTAGTGTGGACCCAAAGAGTGAGCAGCAGCAAGATTTACTGTGAAGAGCAAAAGAACACAGCTTCCACAGCATGAAAGGGGACCCGGCGGGTTGCCGCTGCTGGCTTGGGTGGCCAACTTTTATTCCCTTATTTGGCCCCACCCACATCCTGCTGATTGGTCCATTTTACAGAGTGCTGATTGGTCCGTTTTCAAACCTTTAGCTAGACACAGAGCACTGACTGGTGTGTTTTTACAGAGTGCTGATTGGTGTGTTTACAAACCTTTAGCTAGACACAGAGTGCTGACTGGTGTGTTTACAATCCTTTAGCTAAACAGAAAAGTTCTCCAAGTCCCCACCTGACCCAGAAGCCCAGCCGGCTTCACCTCTCAAAATCATGGAGACAGACAAGCTCATTCAGCTTCAACATCACGAAGTTATTAGAAATCAATAAAACAGATAAACCTCTGCAAGGCTGATGAAGATTTTAAGAGACAGAACACAAAAATTACTAGTATCAGAATTAAAAAGTGGAGATATCACTAGAGACCCCACAGACATTAAAGGATAAGAGAATACTAAAAAGCTTTATGCAACTTGTCCATGATGATGTAAAGTTATTAAAAACAAAAAAAAAAAAGAAAAAAAGAAACAACTTGGATGAAATTGACCAATTCTTTGAACACTGCGAACGACCCAAGATGAAATAACCTGAAGAACACTATAATTACTGAAGATATTGAATTTGAGCATAAGAAAAAAAAAAAAAAAAAGGGCTGGGTGCAGTGGTTCAACACCTGTAATCCCAGCACTTTGGGAGGCCAAGACAAATGGATCACCTGAGGTCGGGAGTTCGAGACCAGCCTGACCAACATGGAGAAACCCCGTCTCTACTAAAAATGCAAAAATTAGCTGGGCATGGTGGTGCATGTCTGTAATCCCAGCTACTTGGGAGGCCGAGGCAGGAGAATCACTTGAACCTGGGAGGCAGAGGTTGTGATGAGCCAAGATTGGGCCATTGCACTCCAGCCTGGGTAACAAGAGTAAAACTCCGTCTCAAAAAAAAAACAACAACAAAAAACTTCTGAGAGAAATTGTTCAAGTGGTTTCACAGGTGAATTCTATCAAACACTTAAAGAAATAACACCAATTCAGCACAATCACTTCCAGAAAACATAAGCATGTTTCCCAACACATTTTAAGGCTGGTTACCCTGATAACAAAATCAATGGCAATAAAAAAACCATACAACTACCGACCAACATCCTTCATGAGCAGAGACACAGTAAGTCCTCAACAAAAATGTTAGCAAATTAAACCAAGCAATATCTTAAAAGAATAAAATACCACAATAAAGTGGAGTTTATCACAGGAATGCAGGGTTGGTTCAACATTTGCGGGGGCGGGAGGGGGGTCAATGTAATTCATTCATTTACAGCCTAAAAACTACATGATAATATCAATTCATGCAGAAAAAGCATTTGAAACAATCCAACATTCACCATCATATAGATTGTCAACAAACTAGAAACAGAAGGCAATGTCTTCAACCTGATAAAGAGTATCTACAAAAAACCCACAGCTAACATTTTATGTAATGATGAAAGACAATGTTTTCTTACAAAAATTGAGGACGGGTAAGGATGTCAACTCTCATTGGAGGTCCTAGACAGTACATTACAGCAATAAAAGAAAAGGCATACAGACTATAAAGGAATAAAACTATGCCCATTTGAATACATAATTGTCTAAGTAGACAATCCCAGGCAATCTAATAAAAAATAAAAAACTTTCCGAACTAGTAAGTTTAGCAATGTCAAAGGATAAGGTCAACACACAAAAACTTAAAATATTTCTACATACTAAAAACAAGTGGAAGTCAAAACTTAAAAAATAATATTCACCTACTATTTAGAAAAAAAAACAAAGTAACAAGTGTTAGAGTGGATGTGGAAAAATTAGAACACACTTGGGCACTGTTGGTAGAAATGTAAAATGGTACAGCTGCTATGGAAAACAGTATGGCAATTCCTGAAATAATTAAAAACATAATTGCTGTAACATCTTTTTCACTGGTTTATTCAAGGAGAGGAAAAGAAGAATTGCTATAACATCCAGCAATCCCACTTCTAGGAACATACCCAAAAGAACTGACAGCAGAGTCTCAAAGAGATATTTGTTCACCTACATTCCCGGTGGCATTGATCACAATAGCCAAAAGGTAGAAGCAACCCATGTGCCCATGGACACAAGAATAAACAAAATGTAGAATACACAGACAAAGGAATACTACACTTAGCTTTCAAAAGAAAATTCTGACACATACTACAAAAGTGGTCCCCAACTATTTTCACACCAGGTACTGGTTTCATGGAAGACAATTTTTCCACGGACAGAGAGTGGGGATGGGGGGATGGCTTCAGGATGAAACTGTTCCACCTCAGATCATCAGGCATTAAGATTCTCCTAAGGAGTGAGCAACCTAGATCCCTCAACATGTGCAGTTCACAATAGGGTATGCATTCCTATGAGAATCTAATGCCGTCACTGATCTGTCAGGAGGCGAAGCTTAGGCACTAATGCTAGCTCACTTGCCATTCACCTCCTGTGGTACAGCCCAGTTCCTAACAGGCCACAGACGGCACAAGTCTGAGGCCTGGGAGTTAGGGATTCCTGTGCTACAACATGGGTGAACAGCATACTAAGTGAAATAAGCCAGTCATATAAAAAGACAACTTAGTAAAGTTGATAATTAGTCCAAAAGGGTTTTTTTGTTGTTAACTTATTGCAATCCCAATAAACATCCCAGCAGAATTTTTGTGTATAGACTTGCTGGTTCCAAAATACATGTGGAAAAGCAAAGTAACGACAATAGCCACAATTCTGAAAAACAATAAAGTTGAAGGAATAATACTACTCAATTTTAAGACTTATAATATAAAGATACAGTAACCAAGAAAGTGTAGTAGCAAAGGGACAGACACATAAATCAATGGGAGAAAAGAGTCCAGAAACAGACCCACACAAATATGGTCAATTGATTTGTAACAAAAGTGTGAGGGAAATTCAATGGAAAAGGAACAATATTTTCAATTTATGGTGTTAGAATGAGACATTTACATGCAAAAAATAAAACCACGGCCTGTGAAGCATACGTTACATAAAAATTAACTCAAAATGCACCATAGGCTTAAGACAACGGGAGAAAACCTTCATAACTTTGATTTAGGCAAAAGGTTTTTAGACAGGACACCAAAAATACTATTCATAAAATGAGATTGGCAGAAATGAATACACTGAACTTCATTAAAATTTAAAATTTTTGGCCAGGTGCGGTGGTTCAAGCCTCTAATCCCAGCACTTTGGGAGGCCAAGATGGGTTGATCACCTGAGGTCAGGAGTTTGAGACCAGCCTGGCCAACATGGTGAAACCCATCTCTACTAAAAATACAAAAATTAGCCAGGCATGTTGGTGGGCACCTGTAATCCCAGCTACTCAGGAGGCTGAGACATGAGAATCGCTTGAACCCAGGAGGCAGAGGTTGCAGTGAGCCGAGATCGCACCATTGCACTCCAGCCTGGGTGACAGAGCAACACTCCATCTTAAAAAATTTTTTTAAATAAAGATACAAAAGAAAACAAAATAGCCAGGTGTGGTGATGCACACGTGTAGTCCCAGCTACTAGGGAGGCTGAGATGGGAGAATCACCTGAGCCTGGGAAGTCAAGGCTGCAGTGAACTGTGATTGCACCACTGCACTCCAGCCTGGGTGACAGGAGTCAAGATTCTGTCTCAATCAACTGATAAAGGACATGATGACCTTTAAGATGATCATATCCAGAAAAACGACAGAAGCACAGGACAAAAGTCCAGGCAGCATAGCACAAAGGACATGGGGTAAACATGGAGGGAGCAGGGTGGGGTCAGAAATGCTTGCCTCATACACCATTCATATATACCGCTTGTAGAGAACTCTGGTATTCCCCCTGCACACCCATCACCAGATTACTTCTAATGATGTAAAGTCTGGCCCATCCCAGAGCAGCCGTGCATGAACAACTCTACTGTCCACAGTTCTTTAAACAGAGAACTTTACTAATAACTTCCCCAAGGAAGTTCATTCATCACTCATAACCATGTATTACTTCCAGACCTGGGGAGGATCCAGTTTCTATTGGCTTCACTGTCAAGCTTTTCAGAGGCATGTTGAAACCAAGTGATAATAACTAGAAGAAACAGGAACAACCCTTTGGGAGGAAGTTTTCTGTTGGAGCAACCTGACTGAGAGTAGACACTAACACTTTCCAGCTGCATGATCCTGGACAAGCTACTTCACCTCTCTGTACCACCACTGCCTTATCTGTAAAGTAGGGACATGGGACTGCTGTGAAGATTAAAATGTGTTAATTCAGTGCCTGGCACATAAGTGCCTAGTAAATGTCAGCTACTTATTGGCCGAGTGCTCAAAGTCAGGCCACTGAGAGGAAGAAAGGCACCTACCAAGAACACACAGTTTATCTGCTATTTATTTAGAACTCCAAGCTATCTGCTATAAAGGCAACCTTTAAACTGGTTATTTCTAATATTTAATATCTGACTCCCATTACTTCTTCTTGCTCAGCTCATGGATAATCTCAACATCACTGTTTCTACAGATGGTTTCTTCTGTTGAGTTAAAGCACCTCACGGTGTTAGCTTTATGTTGCCAATTACACTTAAAATGCTTCTCAGCCAGGCACAGTGACTCATGCCCATAATCCCAACACTTTGGGAGGCCGAAGTGGGTGGATCACCTCAGGTCAGGAGTTCAAGACCAGCCTGGTCAACATGGTGAAACCCTGTCTCTACTAAAAATACAAAAATTATCCGGGCGTGGTGGCACACGCCTGTAATCCCAGCTACTCAGGAGGCTGAGGCAGAGAATGGCTTGAACCCAGGAGGCGGAGATTGTAGTGAGCAGAGATCACGCCACTGCACTCTAGCCTGGGCAACAAGTGTGAAATGCTGTCTCAAAAAATAAGTAAATAAAATGCTTCTCAAATTTCTATTTGACATTAATTCCTGTATCCATATGGACCAAGTAGCACCTAACACAGCACCAAAAACAATCAGCAGTTGGACAGAAGATGAACGACAGTTCCTATATTTAAAGATGCCAACATCCAGCAGGGATGTCACCTAACTCACTCCGTGGTCCCTGCCTACTCTCTTCCCCAGGAAGTCATCTACCTCCCCAAAAACCTCAAGACAGCTTTCCACTTCTCAGCACACGTTCATCCACGGCTTACAGTGGGGTCTGTCTGAGCTATTTTACATTAACTATGGTATTGTTTTGTTTTTCCTCCAGACTAGATAACATGGCATCACTAGTTTTCCACTTACTTATTTCTTCACTACTTTCCCACTTATTTCTTTTCTTTTCTTTTTTTTTTTTTTTAGTAGAGTCTCGCCTAGGAGTACAGTGGCACAATCTCAGCTCACTGCAACCTCTGCATCCTAGGCTGAAGCAATTTTTGTGCCTCAGCCTCCTGAGTAGCTAAGATTACAGGCATGTGCTATCACGCCTGGCTAATTTTTGTATTTACAGTAGAGATAGGGTTTTGCCATGTTGGCCAGGCTGGTCTCGAACTCCTGGCTTCAAGTGATTTGCCTGCCTCAGCCTCCCAAAGTGCTGGGATTACAGGCCTGAGCTACCATACCAGGCTTACTTGTTTCTTCCAAATAAAGATTACTTGGTTTCCCTTCTTTGACCAGAGCCTCACTTAATACTCATCTTCCCAGATCAATTAAGTCCAGGAAAAAAATCAAATATGCAAGCGTTGAAGTAAAACCAAGAAACATTCTGAATTTTCTAGCAAGACTGTGATTTTAAAGTTATGTATTCCCCATAAGTACCCGTCAGATCACGTATTCAAATCTTTGCTGGGAAAACAGTCATTCCAGTCATGAGTGATGTGGGGGCCCCATCGGCATGGAGAACCTGGTGATGCAGGTGACTAACTGTAGCATAGGCTGTTTCCCCACACAGTAAACATAGGGAAATACTGTTTCACCTTCCTCATCAGCCCCCAAAATGACAACCTTCCTTGCCCTTTCCTCTAGGACCACTTCATTTATCTAATGTCTTCCTTTACATAAGGTCTTATGCTTCACTTCAGGGAAGGTGCCCCCAGCTTTGGGCATTTTTTGAGTACTTATTAGGAGTTTTGATTCTTTTGATTGGAGAGTAGTTTCAAGAAAATAACATTAGGAGAAACTGAGAAATCCTTTCCTTAAGACTCTGGCTTTTTTTTTTTTTTTTTTTTGAGACAGAGTCTCACTTTGTCACCCAGGCTGGAGTGCAGTGGTGCGATCTTGGCTCACTGCAACCTCCGCCTCCTGGGTTCAAGAGGTTCTCCTGACTCAGCCTCTTGAGTAGCTGGAATTACAATCCTGTGCCACCATGTCCGGCTAATTTCTGTATTTTTTAGTAAAGATGGGGTTTCTCCATGTTGGCCAGGCTGGTCTCGATCTCCTGACCTCAAATGACCCACCTGCCTTGGCCTCCCAAAGTGCTGGGATTACAGGCGTGAGTCACCACAACTGGCCCCACTTACTGTGTATTTTTTACATACAAAAAGAGATTCCTGCCGGGTGCGGTGGCTCACGCCTGTAATCCCAGCACTTTGGGAGGCTGAGATGGACAGATCACTTGAGGTCAGGAGTTCGAGACCAGCCTGGTCAACATGGTGAAACCCTGTCTCTACTAAAAATACAAAACTCAGCCGGGTGTGGTGGCAGGCACCTGTAATCCCAGCTACTCAGGAGGCTGAGGCAGGAGAACTGCTTGAACCCAGGAGGCGGAGGGTGCAGTGAGCCGAGGTCGCATCACTGCACTCTAGCCTTGGTGAAAGAGCAAGACTCCATCTCAAAAACAAAACAATAACAACAACAAAAAGACATTCTTTAAATTTAGAAAATGGAGCCCACTTGAGAAATTGAGTAGGCAAAAGAAAAAATATCTAAAGGTGTTTAACGTCAAGTACTCCACTAAGGCTTTCTCCCAAAGCCCTACCCTTATCCATTTAAGGAAGGGCTCTCAAATCCTCCTCCTAATGTATGCCTCCCTTGTGGCATCTGAACATCCACATCGTTGTCTGCTGGGACTGTCTCTGTAGAGGAACCCTTCCAGTCTGGTCACACTGAGTCTATTCTTCAGGTACCTCAGGCAAAACAGTGACGGATGGATGAGAAACCATTTTCCCTTATTTCTCTGCTATATTCCATATACTTGGGAGAAAACAAACCTACCTAATTCTCTAGCAGTGAGTCCTTCAAAAAGTTAGTCTGTAATCCCAGCACTTTGGGAGGCCGAGGTGGGCAGATCACAAGGTCAAGAGATTGAGACCATCCTGGCTAACACTGTGAAACCCCGTCTCTACTAAAAATACAAAAAATTAGCTGGGCGTGGTGGCACACACCTGTAGTCCCAGCTACTCAGGAGGCTGAGGCAGGAGAATCACTTGAACCCAGGAGGCGGAAGTTACAGTGAGCCGAGATTACGCCACTGCACTCCAGCCTGGGTGACAGAGCGAGACTTTGTCTCAAAAAAAAAAAAAAAAAAAAGTTAGTCTCCCAGTATCTTCATCTGCCATAAACATTTAGCAGAATCCAGTGCCCACCCATAAATGCCTTATCATCATCTAAAACTAAGCGGTTAGAAACTGTTTAAACCTGCTTGACACAGCATGTAAGATCCAGAGAACTTGAGGAATCCCCTTCTGGTCATTTAGTAGTATATGGTGGAATACAGATAATATAAATAATAAAGATCTAACAGTAATAGAAAGGTAACACTCTAGCTACAGATCTTACAAAACACCAAATGTCACAAGTGTTTCTGCTGTGGTCTCAGATTCTGTCACCTCTTCAGTGACTTCACAGAATCTGGCTTACAAGATGACTCCTAGAATTGGGGGAAGAGGTTGTTTTACTTCAAGGTTAGAGGTTTGCCTTGATATTAAGCTCTCAGTGCCATCAGACAGACAGGGTATATGAGGCATTAGGGCAAACAAAGAAAAATAAGCTCTCGGTTCCAAATGTACTTCTCAGCTTTGTGATGCTGGGTCTAGGACTCTGGACTCTAATCTCTCCTTTGCCAGCTGTTACCTGTTAGTTTCTGCCAATAGAAGGCACCAGAGGGGTACTAGAAAGCAGGAGTCAGGATAGAGATGACATGATCTTGCCCGTCTGTCAGTCGGCATCCCCACACCCACAGGTCCCGTCCATCAGTCGACATCAGCAGGCCCTGTCCCTCAGTCGGCATCCCCACATCCGCAGGTCCCTGTCCATCAGTCGGCATCACCACATCCGCAAGTCCCTCTCTGTCAGTCAGCATCACCGCATCCACAGGTCCCCATCCGTCAGTCAGCATCACTGCATCTGCAGGTCCCGTCCTTCAGTTGGTATCACCGCATCACCAGGTCCTGTCCATCAGTCAGCATCACCCCATCCGCAGGTCCCCATCTGTCAGTCGGCTTCACCACATCAGCAGGTCCCATCCGTCACTCGGCTTCAATGCAACACCAGGTCCTCTCCGTCAGTCGGCATCAACGCATCACCAAGTCCCTACCCATCAGTCGGCATCACCGCATCACCAAGTCCCCATACGTCAGTCGGCATCACCGCATCACCAAGTCCCCGTACGTCAGTCGGCATCACCGCATCCGCAGGTCCTCGTTCATCGGCTTCACTGCATCCGCAGGTCCT
>NW_026652276.1:145654058-145666547 GCF_009828535.3 Hylobates moloch | reverse complement strand
CACCAGGTCCCCGTCCATCAGTCGGCATCACCGCATCACCAGGTCCCTGTCCATCAGTCGGCATCACCGCATCTCCAGGTCCCGTCAGTCAGTTGGCCTCACTGCATCAGCATCCCGTCTGTCAGCTGGCATCACCGCATCACCAGGTCCCGTCAGTCAGTCGGCCTCACTGCATGAGCATCCTGTCAGTCGGCATCACCGCATCACCAGGTCCCGTCTGTCAGTCGGTATCACTGCATCACCAGGTCCCGTCTGTCAGTCGGCATCACCGCATCCGCAGGTCCCCCTCCGTCAGTCAGCATCACTGCATCCGCAGGTCCCCGTCCGTCAGTCGGCATCATCGCATCTGCAGGTCCCATCCATCAGTCGGCATCACCACATCCGTAGGTCCCTGTCTGTCAGCTGGCATCACTGAATCAGCAGTTGGTTACAACCTCTAGCTCCTCTGGACACTCTGAACAAGATGTATAACTCTTCTCTCCTCCCCACATCCCAGGCGCCAGCCATAGCCAAGGAGCTCCCATTGCTCAGAAATCTAAGTCTCAGGTGCTCAGGGCTCTTCTCTCCAAGTCTCTAGGATACAAAACCTCAACTTCCTCTTTGGCCTTCCAACCCTCAGGCTGTGGCTGCTCCTTACAGTAACTACTCTGGATTCTCTTTGTTCTTTCGCCTTTCAGCACCTGTGTGATTCTCCCTGGTGAAATACCGAGTATGTTATCTGTGCTCCTGCCTGGATCTCACTGAGACAAGCACAAAACCTAAGGCTGAGAGCTGGTGAATTTGTTGTTGTTCTTATTATATCATAGCTAAAACATATTGTGTACTTATATGTACCAAGCACTGTTTTAAAGGCTTTATCATGCATAATCCTATTTAATGTTCAAAGCAACCCAATGAGGGGGCCACCATCAGCACCTCTTATTAGAAACGAGGAAAATGAGGCTCAAAGAATTTTAAAAACCTGTTCAGAGATCCCATAACTAGATCACACAATGAGAAAGTAGTGGAGCTAGGACATAATTCCAAGTCTGACCTCAAGCCTGCCCCATTTCCTGCAAAAAATAAAAATAAATAAATAAAATACGACTATAAGGCTTTTTAGGTGCTCCATGCTGCTTCACAGGGCTATTTACATTGCTCACAAAGAACTTACTATAGTGCTTTTTTGTTATCCTCTTGAGTCTTACTCTGTAACAGGCCCCTTCCTTTTTTCACCCCACTGCTCCTCTAGCAAAACAGGATGTCCTGTGGAATATCCCATATTTAGGACATGGCTAGTTGTTTCTTTGATGCATCATTTAATTTGTCCCTCCATCTTCTGTATTTCTTGTAAACTCAAAGTTAGATTAAGACTGAAGCCAGTTGAACCTATTTAGATAAGACTATTTCCTCTGTGGTGACATGTATATTCTACTGCATCAAAGTAGAAGGCACATAATGTCCAGTCATTCCACCTTCAGTGATTCTAAGATTAATCAGGGACTCAATGTCTAATCTTCCATTATAAAAATTGTCCAGAACTGCAGAATTATCGCTGTTTATGATAAGGCTTTGGTACAAAACAAGCAGCATACCCAGCGTGAATAAATAAAACATATACAGGCTGGGTACAGTGGCTCACGCCCGTAATCCCAACACTTTGGGAGGCCGAGGCGGGTGGATAACCTGAGGTCAGGAGTTTGAGACCAGCCTGACCAACATGGTAAAATCCCATCTCTACTAAAAATACAAAAAATTAGCCAGGCATGGTTGGAGGATGCCTGTAATCCCAGTTGCTTGGGAGGCTGAGGCAGGAGAATCACTTGAACCTGGGAGGCGGAGGTTGCAGTCAGCCAAGATTGCACCATTCCACTCCAGCCTGGGCAACAAGAGCGAAACTCCATCTCAAATAAACAAACAAACAAACAAACAAAACATACAAAGTGACCCTTCTCCAAAAGGAAATAGTGTTCCCTCAAGTCTTTAAGGAAAGAAACACCTAACAACAGCAGCCCATCTTATTCCTAACGAACTCTCAATAAAATTGTTTTTGTTGATCAATATGTAAATAATCATTAAATTTTTAAAGGGAGTCAAAGGTGAAGAATTCCAAAGTCTAGTTCCAAGCATCAGTATGTGCTCTTGCTTAATTAACTTTATCTTGCGTGCCCATATTTGCCCATTTGAAAACAGAGATAATCCACTAACTTGACACTACCTCAAAGGACAATGAGGAGAGTAAAGTGAAATACAAAAATTAAGAAAAGTTAGATATGGCAAATACTCAGAATAAGGGAAAATGCAATAAACTAAAAGCTAAACTCTCTAAATTTGAAGAGATTATGAATGAATTAAAAGGAAACTCTGCCCATAGCAGATATGCTAGTACTCTAATAATTCACTTAAACTTGGTTTCTACCATTTGGCTATTTCATAGAAAGCTACATTATACTAGATGTAGCTCCTGAACAAAAAAATCATAATAAATTACATTTTAAGTCATATTTAATATGGCTCATCTTAAAATAAGGGGATCAAACTAGTAATCTTGCTATTACAACACTTGAGGACGTATCCCCCAAGCTACTGAATTCCCTAAATGTTAATCTAAAACAGGAACGTGTAAAAAGTTTAATCTTATAACCCACCGTTTCCATCTATAAAGTATATTTCTAGTGCATTATATAACTTGCAATATATTCAGCGTATACCAAAAACCAACCCCTTCCTGCAAAGCTTAATCTCAATAATACTATTTTGAAGATAAATATTCTCAGCACAAATCACTTGTGACCAACTGAGAAACCTTGGAGAATCAGACTTAGATCAACTTCCCTCAACTTCCCACCAAACTAACCTTTTAAACAAACTTTGCATTTTGATCGGGGTTATGATTTAGTGACTCATCAAATGTCATTTTAGAAGACTAGTCTAAAACACACAAAACTAGTTACTCTTGATTTTTTTTATATTAGAAATACATAAAAGCTAAGCAGTTTCTTTGCACCACCCTCTCCAAGGTGGGTTTTAAGAACTTTCAGATTCCATTGTCTGAAGAGTCAAAAGACATTTTCTTTTATCCCTTCAACTACTGGTGTCTCAAGTTCTCACCATGACATCATTATTATGCTTTGGAAATTGCTGACACAGGCTATTCAATTGTGCTAAATAGTTTGTGTTTATGCATATTACACAATCAGTGCAGTGCCACCATCTGAGCAAAAGAAAGCAGAATAACATTATAAAGTAAAAGCACAAAATAGCAGGTATTTGTCTTTTTAAAACTTTGCCAAGATAGGAACTTCATATTTAAATACAATTGGCAAACTCATCAGAAAGAAATGAAATCAACAAAATCCCATTGGGAAGGGACTGAATAAGAAAGGTTACCCACTTACCCAAGACTATATTTCAATTTTTGGTTTCTTATCCCAAAGAGCAGATTTTTAAAAGATATACTGTGCCCTTACGAAGAAAAACCCACACCAAGGCACGGGTCATAAGAGAAGAATTTTATGTTCTAGCACACCCAAGAGTTGAGGAAAGGAGAAAAAGCTTTGAAAAAACTAACAGCAATAGGTTTCCATACTTAGATCTTAATTTTAAATATAGAAATTCTTACCTCCCACTGTAAATGAGGCGGGATATTTCGTATCTGAAGTTTCCGAATCCTGCAGAAGAATTAAAATGTTTTTTAAAAGAAAAAAGAAACATAAAAGCAAAACAATAATAGCCAACATGGAAGTTCAGAAACTACTTAAAATATTAACTCTATATTAATTACAAACCAGTATCTATTAAGAAAATACAGCCCAAGAAGGAAAAGCAAAGAAGCAAAGTCATAAAATGCATAGACACCATTTGGAGATCCAGCATTTATTGGACCGTTATGACTAATTTTAAAAGCCACTAAAATTGGCGGATAGAATGTTTAAAACACACTTATCTGATAACTACATTCTAAGTTCAAATCCTTTAGCTTCAAATTAGGCATCCCAGGACACAAACAAGGCCTTAGTCCAGGTGATCTTACTCTGACCGTCACAGCTAAGGAGTCCATGGATAAAATTCAGGGAAATAAAAATGAGGTGTGGGTGGGAGGAAATTACACATTTATCTTCACTATCCCCTAAATGAAATTTAACACGTCCTTCAATTATGAATGTTGGCACTAAACCACGGAATTACAGTACTTGTCATTTTGACATCAATATAAATCAGATATTTTCATACCACATTAGACTGTTGGAGATCTTTATCATCTATACTCATTACTGTGAAACTTAGATGTGTTGCTAGAACTTGTTGCTTATTATATTAAGCAGCTATCACTAAGTTTTAACATTCTGCTAACTACATTTCAAATTAATTGGTTTCCTTTGTAATCCTACGTATTTTATGCATTTTAAAACATCCTGAGGCCAGGCACAGTGGCTCATGCCTGTAATCCCAACAGTTTGGGTGGCCGAGGCAGGTGGATCACTTGAGATCTGGAGTTCAGGACCAGACTGGCCAACATGGTGAAACCCCTTCTCTACTAAAATTACAAAAAAATTAGCTGGGCATGGTGGCAGGTGCCTGCAGTCCCAGCTACTCCAGAAGCTGAGGCAGGAGAATCACTTGAACCTGGGAGGCGCAGGTTGCGGTGAGCCAAGATTGCTTCACGGCACTGCAGCCTGGGCGACAGAGCGAGACTCCACCTCAAAAAAATAAAAAATAAAAAATAAGACATACTGAAACGTAAGAAGAGATCCATACGTTTCAGACTGCTAAAGGAGTGCACAGTACAGAAAATGTTAAGAATCAGCACCTTAGTTCAAATGCCTCCCTACACATGTATATATGTATGTGTAAGGGAAGGAAGAGGGCGACACATATAACACAACTGCATGTTAATTGTATGAGACTATACCATAGAAGTCACATGCCAGTCACCTCCTTTGAAGGAGGAAGAATTTATAGTCAACTAGCTATTAAAAACAAAATAAAACAAAAACTAGCAATTGAGCTTGACATCTCAAGTGAAATAAATTACTTAACTTCCAAAATTAGAACTATAGGACAGGCCTTGTGGCTCACGCCTATAATCTCAGCACTTTAGGAGGATCACTTGAGCCCAGGAGTTCCAGACCAGCCTGGACAACATAGCCAAACCCCATCTCTACAAAAATCTTTAAAAAATTTTTTTAAACTAGCTGGGCATGGTGTTGTATGCTTGTAGTACCAGCTACTCAGGAGACTGAGATGGAAGGATTGCTTCAGACCAGGAGTTCAAAGCTACAGTGAACTGTGACTGCATCACTGCAATCCAGCCTGGACAACAGAGTGACACCCTGTCTCAAAAAGAAAAGAGAAGAAAAAAGAAAAATAAAAAATAGAAAAAAACAGAACTATAGTGAATTTCTCTTTCCAGGTCAAATAATCCACGATTTTGAAGTATCTGAGGAAAACACCAGTTTAGTCTAGATTCATAACCTAGTTTAGTCCTTTGCCTCTTCCCTTTCCCCAAAAGGGTGAGAACAAACAAATACCACAGCTGCCATTGATCCCTTCGAGAACATCAAAGAAAACCTAGATTAACTAAACTCAGGTACATCCTGTCTACAATCATAAAATGGAGGAGGGAAGGAAGAGAAGCACTTTTACATTATTTTCATGACAAAGTAAAAGCAATCATCAGGGTAAAATATACCAAAGAGATAAAAGAGAATGCCAGTTTAAGAGAAAAAAAAATCCAAACTATAGCTAGTATAAGTTTACAGACAAAATGCCAGTTTGGGATTTGTTTCAAAATAACTCATGTGGTAATAACTCTTAAAGCTTCAGGACAGGTACCTCTCTGCTTTTATGTAAGTTTTATATTTTCTTTCTCTTTTTTGGTGTGTGACAAGAGTCTCGCCCTGTTGCCCACGCCGGAATTCAGTGGCACAATCTCAGCTCACTGCAGCCTCCCCTCCCAGGTTCAGGCAATTCTCCCATCTCAGCCTCCTGTGTAGCTGGGATTGCAGGCATGCGCCATCACACCCAGCTAATTATTGTATTTTTAGTAGAGACGGGGTTTCACCATGTTGACCAGGCTGGTCTCAAACTCCTGACCTCAAGTGATCCGCCCACCTCGGCCTCCCAGAGTGCTGGGATTACAGGCGTGAGCCACTGTGCCTGGCAGTATTTTCTATAAAAGGTTTAAAAAATATACCCTAATAAAAAGATTTATAATTCATAGATTTCACAACTGTTATATGTTGCTTCAGTTAAAAGAAAAGTTGCAGCCAGACACAGTGGCTCACACCTGTGATCCCAGCACTTTGGGAGGCTGGGGTGGGCGGATCACCTGAGGTCAGAAGTTCGAGACCAGCCTGATCAACATGGAGAAACCCCATCTCTACTAAAAATACAAAATTAGCTGGGCATAGTGGCACATGCCTGTAATCCCGGCTACTCGGGAGGCTGAGGCAGGAGAATTGCTTGAACCCAGGAGGCAGAGTTTGTGGTGAGCCAAGATTGCGCCACCGCACTCCACCCTGGGTGACAGAGCAAGACTCCATCTCAAAAAAAAAAAAAAAAGTGCTCACATTGTATTTATCTGACTAATGAGGGTATGATTTACTACATATATGCAAGTACTAATCTGGTTTTTTGTTTGTTTGTTTTTGTTCTGTTTTGAGATGGAGTCTCACTCTGTCGCCCAGGCTGGAGTGCAGTGGCGAGGTCTTAGCTCACTGCAACCTCTGCCTCCCGGGCTCAAGGGATTCTCCTGCCTCTTCCTCCCAAATAGCTGGGACTACAGGTGCATGCCAACCACATCCAGCTAGTTTTTTATAGAGATGGTGGTCTCGCTATGTTGTCCAGGTTCCTCTTGAACTTCTGGGCTCAAGCAGTCCTTCTATCTTGACCTCCCCAAAGTGCTGGGATTACAGGTGTGAGCCACCATGCCTGGCCCTATTCTGTTTTAATCAAGTATCTAACACAGTAAGGATTAGCAGCAGTGTTAAGAAACTAAGTATTCACCTCCACTGGCCTCATTTTGGAGGGTGTATATATTACCAAAAAATTTTCCCAAAAGTACACATGTAAATATACATACAGAGTTCAGGTTAATTAGCACGTGATCATACATATTACAAAAATAAATATCCACTTCACAAAGAGGATACTATCTTTTGTTTATTAAGAGTAATCCAGGCAGTACACAGTGGCTCATGCCTGTAATCCCAGCCCTTTGGGGGGCCAAGGTGGGAGGAGTGCTTAAGGCCAGGGGTAAAATTAGCCTGGCGTGGTGGCACATGCCTGTAGTCCTAGATACTCAGGATGCTGAGGTGGGAGAATCACATATGCCCAGGAGTTTAAAGTTTCAATAAGCTATAATCATGCCACTGCACTCCAGCCTGGGCAACGGATTGAGACCCTGTCTCACACACACACACACACACACACACACACACACAAAGCAATCCATTTGCCATGTTTTCCCAAAGACTTTCTAAGAATCTCATACTCAAGGATCCCACGGATTTTCTACCCACTCTTCAAAACGTACATCCAACACCCATTTAATTATTGGAAGTTTGGATGTTACTCCAGAATAATTATTTCCCTTAAATGGTTTTCTCGTTTCCCTTACCTGATACTCTTGTTTCATTTTAGACAAACCTCTGAGTTATTTTTATGCAGTGTTTTGCTTTGTTTTTCAGATAGGAGTCTCGCTCTCTCACCCAGGCTGGAGTACAGTAGCGCAATCTCGGCTCACTGCAACCTCTGCCTCCCAGGTTCAAGCAATTCTCCTGCCTCAGCCTTCCTAGTAGGTGGGATTATTAGATGCCCACTAACTTTAGTAAAGATGGAGTTTCACCATGTTGGCCAGGCTGGTCTCAAACATCTGATCTCAAGTGATCTGCCAGCCTCGGCCTCCCGAAGTGCTGGGACTGCAGGCGTGAGCTGCTGCGCCCGGCCCTGCAGTTAGTGTTTGATATCTAGAATTGTTCTTTCCCATTTGCTCAGTAACTAATCTTAAACTGTGTGACATTTACCTCTGGCTCCTAACCTCGTGCTCTGCTCTTATCAGTACAAGAGCCAAAAGTCTTAACATTAACAGGAACGAACCAAAGGCATGAATTATAATCATCCAGCACAGATAAATACCAACTTCTGGCACGGAAGGAACTGGAGAAAAATCTATCTCAGTCAGCTATGCAATTAAAATACTCTACTGCTTCTTTGGTCATGTTCCATCTGAGATTTGAGAATTAGTTTATATTTGGGTTTGATTCTAAATACTTACAAATCAAGAAAAGGTATTAATATTTTAATAGAGTGTTTCTATCATATTGATTACCAAGTCACTAAAGTTCAATTTTACTATCAGCAAATAAATTAGTGTTTCACCATCTCCTAAAACATACATAAATACATAGGATGCACACTTCATAACAACAGGGACTAATTAGGTTATCTTGTTTGTTGCTGCATTCAGAGCCTGAACAGTGCTTGGCATCTGATAAGCATTCAATTGATAGTTAAAATGTTACACTATATGGCGGGGGGGGGATGACTCACAGAACCACCATCCAGAAACTAACACTTCGAATGATTTCCTTATAGCTTATAAAGGGACGGAGAAAAACAACTGCCACACATTTCTGAGAATGGAAAAAAAAAAAAACCAAAATATTCAATTATTTAAGCACTTGCATTAATTTTAAAAATTCAGGCCAGGCACAGTGGCTCACACCTGTAATCCCAGCACTCTGGGAGGCCAAGGTGGGCAGATCACGAGGTCAGAAGTTCGAGACCAGCCTGATCAACATGGTGAAACCTCGTCTCTACTAAAAACATAAAAATTAGCGGGGCGTAGTGGTATACGCCTGCAATCCCAGCTACTCAGGAGGCTTAGGCAGCAGAATTGCTTGAACCCGGGAGGCAGAGGTTGCAGTGAGCCAAGACTGCACCACTGCACTCCAGCCTAGGCAACAGAGTGAGACTCCATCTCAAAAAAAAAAAAAAAATTTTCAACACAATTTAAGGGTTCCCCACCAGAGGGGAAATAGGGTAAATTTTAGTTCTCAGGCTAATAGATTAAAATTTTAAAGGCCAGGCACAGTGGTTCAAGCCTGTAATCCCAGCACTTTGGGAGGCTGAGGTGGGGGGATCATGAGGTCAGGAGTTCAAGACCAGCTTGGCCAAGATGGTGAAATCCCATCTCTATTAAAAATACAAAAATTAGCTGGGTGCAGTGGCAGGCACCTGTAATCTCAGCTACTCGGGAGGCTGAGGCAGGAGTATCGCTTGAACTCAGGAGGCGGACATTGTAGTGAGCCGAGATCGCACCATTGCACTCTAGCCTGGGCGACAAAGCAAGACTCCGTCTCAAAAATAAATAAATAAATAAAAAATTTTTAAACTGCCCACTCTGCTAGAAATATTAGTTACTATGAAAATTCAATCGTTATTTATTAAAAGCATGTTTAATTACAAAAGAAAGAGTCAATGGTAGGCCCGGCAGGGTAGCTCACACCTGTAAACCCAGCACTTTGGGAGAACTGCCTGAAACCAGGAGTTCCAGACCACCTTGGGCAACAAAATGAGACCGCCCACACCGGCCCTGCCTATCTACAAAAAATTCAAAATTAAAATTAATTTTTAAGAGCCAATAGAGCCGCTCATGTAGACTCTGAAAGGCATCTTGAAGATCTTTAGTAATCGATGAAACTGATTTAAGTTGATTTTATAGAAATGTTCAAATTGTCACCAGAGAAAGTGAGCCTCCAAATACCCATCACCTATTTCAATTAACCAGTATGATAATCTGATCTTGTTTATTCTATACCCACACCTGTACCAAGTCCCCCTTACATAGCATGCCATGCTGAACTACTCCAGTAAACAACAATGAAAAATAAGGAGCTTTATTTCAACATAACCACAACAGCATTATTGCTCCTAGAAGTGATTAGCAAAAATTCCTCGTTATTAGATATCCACTAAGTGTTTATTTCCAATTGCTAATAACTATCTTTTTACATGAGGTTTGTTCGTATCAAGATGCCAACAAGATATACACATGCATACAGCTGATATGCTGATATATAATCTTAGGTCTATTTAATACAAGAGTTTCCCCTCACGCTGATATATAATCTTAGGTCTATTTAATACAAGAGTTTCCCCTCACTATTTTCTTCACATTTCTTCACATTTATGTCCAAAGTCATAAAATCCTACATGATTACTCATTCTGGATTTTACTCACTGCATCCCCCTTTGTATCATTTTAATAATTGTTTATTATATAGAATTAGGTATATAATAATGTATTTTTTCTAAGAGACAGGATCTTGCTCTATTGCCCAGACTGGAGAGCAGTGGTACAATCACCTCACTGCAGACTCAAACCCCTGGGACTCAAGTGATCCTACCATCACAGCCTTCTGAGTAGCTGGGACCACAGGCATATGCTACCACGCCCAGCTAAATTTGTTGTAGAGATGTGGGTCTCGCTACATTCCCCAGGCTGGTCTCGAACTCCTGGCCTCAAGCAATCCTCCTGCCTTGGCCTCAATAATGTATAATTTATTTATACACATAAGACATCTATGAATCCACCTCCAATAATTAGAAGATAATTGAAGATAATTGCATGCTTCTCCCCCAACCCTCCTCCTCCCAGAATATAATTATCACCCCTAATTTTTTATTCTCACACTTTGATTTACAACGGTTAGCTGTTAAAACTGACTTTTTTAGCCGGGCATAGTGCTGCATGCCTGTAGTCCCAGCTACTCGGGAGGCCGAGGCAGGAGGATCAACTGAGCCCTAGGGAGGTCGAGGCTGCAGTGAGTGGTGGTGGCGGTACCACTGCACTCCAGCCTGGGCAACAGGGTGAGATCCTATCTCAAAAAACAAGCAAAAAAACCCTGACTTTTAAAAAGTAGACAAAATGGTGCCAGCAGTCCTTAAAAATGACCAAAATTGGCTGGGTGCAGTGGCTCGCGCCTGTAATCCCAGCACTTTGGGAGGCTGAGGCAGGCGGATCACCTGAGGTCAGCAGTTCGAGACCAGCCTGGCCAACATCGTGAAAACCCATCTGTACTGAAAACACAAAAATTAGCCAGGCATGGTGGCACAGGCCTGTAATCCCAGCTAATTGGGAGGCTGAGGCAGGAGAATCACTTGAACTCAGAGGTTGCAGCAAGCTGAGACCGTGCCATTGCACTCCAGTCTGGGCAGTAAAAGCAAAACTCTGTCTCAAAAAAAAAAAAGGGAGTGGGGAGGCCAAAATTGCCAGAAATGGTTGGGGGGAAAAATTTAATGAGCAAAACTTAATACTCTCTAGTCAGTACTCAAATTTTCCTGATTAAAAAATGTCTTAACAACTGGTATGTTCAAATCAGTATTCAGATAAGATCTATATGTGGCATTTGCTTGATTATGACTCTAGTCTTATAACCTAAATGTTGCCCTTTTTCTTGCAACTTATTTGGATAAAAAACCAAAAACCTAAAATGCTGTCATTTGTCCTTGAGTTTCTCACTACCTGGAGTTTGCTAGTGACACTCCTGTAATAGTGTTTAATACATTCCTCTGTTCCCTATAAAGTTGTAGTTAGATCCAAAGGCTCAACTTGGTTTCTCTTGTTTCGTATTTGAGAGAGGCAATATTCCATAGGGAGTGTTCTGTACTTCCATGGGAGTTGTTACCTCTGATATCGTTCTATGATGTTGGCAGCTACTAGTGATCACTGCCTAAATCCACTGTTTCATTCAAGGTTGAAAACCATGATTTTCTCATTCTATCACGCCTTCTGTGTTTTTTAGCCAGAGTTATTCCATAAAGATCAAGTGTCCCTCATCAAATATTTGGATGCTCTGAAGCATACTAAGTATAGTAAAGACAGAACAAATACTTTATTCTTTCCCTTCTGCAGCAGATGGTTTTGTGCTCCTTGTCACATCACCTGACTCATCACTGTGGTAGACAATCAATCCCACACACATTTCAGTTGTCTCACTTCTTTCCACCCAAAAGCACACACCTTACACAAGGCTGCTTCTTTATCTCAGGGCTTTCTCCAAAGCCTCTAGAGTACAGGAGCAGCCCAGAAACATTGCACAGAGAAAATCCTTAAGAAGAACATGCATAAATATAGGTATATGAGGGTGGGGGCAAGGAGCTCCAATTTTTCAGATGGATAAACCTGGGAGGCATTCTATGAATTTCTTGGAGGTCTCGTTTCCCTATAGGAAACTCAATAAAATATCTATCATTGGCTTTTCCTAACTCCCCAGTTCATTCTCCCCCTTCCCTCACTTCTTCTTGAAATCATCTCCAAAATAAATCAACTTTGGCAAATCCCTGTTTCAATCTCTGCTTTAAGAGGAGTCCAGGCTGGGCATGGTGGCTCACATCTGTAATCCCAACAGTTTGGGAGACCAAGGTGGAAGGATCGCTTGATGCCAGGGCAATATAGCAAGACCTTGTCTCTACAAAAAAATTAAAAACTAAAAAATTTTGCTG
>NW_026652276.1:145633560-145653471 GCF_009828535.3 Hylobates moloch | reverse complement strand
AAAAAAAAAGTGCTTTATGTTTATTATCTCATTTAACCCTCAGAGTTGGCATTTTACAGATTAGGAAACAAAGGCAGAAGTAATTTAATTTGTCTGAATACACACACAGCTACTGCGTGGCAGGGTCAGGATATATATTTGAGCATTCTGGCCCCAGATTCTATCCTCCTAACCATACTCTATTCGGTCTTACTGATTTCACTTATAATCTAACCAACAGCATAACCATATCAAATAACTTCAGAAAAAAGTACAGATTGCACATGAAATTCAAAAGATAAAAATATATGCTAATCCTAAGCAATATTTTCCCTTTACACCTTAGCTTTAAACCACAATAACTTACATATGGAGACTCAATATTGAAATTAAGTGGACAAGCTTACATATTAATACCAAGAAAGAAGGAAGAGAGGAAAGGCAACTATGAGGAAAACACAACTACTCGGTTGTCTCAAGGTATTACAAAGATTATATACACAGGCACTTCAGGTACTTCTGAAGCTAGTCATATCAAGTCAAGTCCCAATGCAAGACACAAAACTGTATTAGACCTGCAACCTTTCATCCAAATTACCTGTAAGTCCTGGATGCACCTTTATCTTATTCCTCTGGAAAATGCTCTGTCTCAGCCCCTTCCTTCTACCAACACTTACATACAAATCAAGTGGGAATCACTGCTTCCCTACTTTATAAGACAGATACTGATATAATGCTGCTAACACCAGCTGATGACAGAAGGAGAAAACCAAGTCTAACTTGTAACATGTTCTTCTTTGCCTTTTTTTTTTTTTTCTGAGATAGAATCTCGCTGTCACCCAGGCTGGAGTGCAGTGGCGTGATCTCGGCTCACTGTAACCTCTGCCTCCCGGGTTCAAGCAATTCTCCTGCCTCAGCTTCCCCAGTAGCTGGGATTACAGGCGCGCGCCACCATGCCCAGCTAATTTTTTGTATTTTTAGTAGAGACGGGGTTTCACCATGCTGGCCAGGCTGGTCTCGAACTCCTGACCTCGTGATCCACCTGCCTCGGCCTCCCAAAGTGCTGGGATTACAGGCAGGAGCCACTGCGCCCAGCTGCCTTATTTCTTATGCAAAAAAACTGGAACGCAAGGTTCGGATTTGGACTGGTATTTTCAAGTAAAAAGCCAAGCCTTGTGACTCAAAGCAGTCTAGTGTGGGCTTTCCAACCCGCCACTTGGTGGCACTCTGTACCGGCTGCAAATTTTCATTCCAGCTGTGCCGAACTAAACCTACGTCCAAAGAGGACTTCGTTCAGCCTGGCTAATTTCAATATGGCTATATTGTAATTACACCTATTCTTTCCTGGTTTATACAGTTAAGAATTAGCTCTTTAAAAGGTCAACCTCAATTTTCAAGAAGTTTAATACTGTACTCCAAGTAAATACTTGGGAAAATGATCAGTCTTACATTCCTGGTCTAAGTGTCAACTGGCATAACTCTGCTCATTGCTGACTTGGCAGTGTCTTATCCTCTAACTCAAGAATTATCTTTCTTACATCATTTCCTTAGGTAAAGTTGTAATATGCTCAAAGGCTTAGCTGTCTGTAAATAGGGAGAACTAGGAAGAACTTAGAGGTCCAGGAAAAAGGGATTCAATTACAATACACAGAATGAAATCTCACAGAGACATTATAAATATGAAAGAATATTAATGAAGACATGCGCTTATGACATTGTTCACTGAAAAAAGTGCATCACTAAAAGAGAACATGGAATATGATCTCATTTTAAAATATGTGTTTTTATCACAAAAAGAACATTCCAACCAGGAACAAAATGTACGTATCTGCACATACACACATACACATGAACATTAACAGAAATAAGGAAGAGAGAACATTAAGATACTGACTGTGATGAGCCCTGGCTGGTAGAATCATCTGCAGTTTTCCACTTCTTCTAGCTTTTGTGTTTTATAAAATGAACTTTACTAGTTGTTGAGGGAAAAATAAGCTATTGTTTCTAGCCAGCAGCATAATATCATAATAAACCAAGAGGAAAACAATTCTAGATTCCAACAGTTCTAACTAGCTCTGTGACATCAGTTCTCCCTCCCCCTATAAAATTCCTATAGATTTTATAGTCTAGCAGAAGAAACTAGATATTTTAGGTAAGTCTTAACTAAGTATCTGTAAAAGTGGAAAGGAGGAAACATGACTTAGGAGTAACACAGGTAGACTCAGGTCAAAAATCCCTATGAAAGATGGAATTGCATCTAGTGGATTGACAGAGGTCACTCTAAAGAAAAGCATACTTCCTGCAACAGTTAAAAAGAATGCCAGATTCTAGTGAACTGAACAGGAGGAAGGAAGGGGAAAAAAAAAAAGATTACAAGGTCCTCTACACCGTAAAAGTAAAGAAATGTCCTTCAAGTATGGTCTGAGAACCACCTATGTTAGAATCACCACAAGGGACTAACTAAAATGCAGATTCCAGGGCCCCAAAACAGACTTAAATCATAATTTCTGGGGGTGGGGCAGGGGAACTTGGCCCCTCCCCCACCAACCCACACACACATTCTCTCTCTCTCTCTCTCATGCATTGGTGGCCACTGT
The DNA here is from genome assembly GCF_009828535.3 of Hylobates moloch. Classification (NCBI taxonomy): domain Eukaryota; kingdom Metazoa; phylum Chordata; class Mammalia; order Primates; family Hylobatidae; genus Hylobates; species Hylobates moloch. Next base: position 145,650,895 of record NW_026652276.1, on the reverse strand, counting down.
GGTATAGTTAACAGGGCAAGTCTCAAAGAGCAAAATTACTTGTTTTATTCACTGTTGCACATTCCACTGGTTAACAGATTGCTTAGCTCATCTCAGGCAATTATTCAATATTACTTAAACAATGAGCAAGGGAACAAAGTCTCTTAACATCACAGTTCTGAGAATCTAAACATGGTTTTTTCCATCATCCCCAGCTCCCAGATCTCCATGGTAACAGCTATGTTTTAGTCCCGTTAACTAAAAGAGGTATATTTTATCTTTTACATTTGCACACGTTATCTCCATCTATACAGAACAGAGTCTGACAGCCAGACGTGCATAGATGAAAACTTGACTGACGCCATGAGTATGCACTGGAAGAGTCCAAAAAAGACTGAATGTTTTTCTACATACTCTCTTACTACTATTGTTTGCTTGCATTTACACACTGCCATGTCTTTCTTTTAGAAGATTAAATGTTCCTTGAAGAAACATAGTCAAAGTTTTTATACATCCTTAGGATATGTGCAAGTTAGGAAAACCTAACACTGTTCGAAAGACAACTGATACAGGCACACATCATCACACTGGGCCTTTGCTTTACTTCTTAATGTGACTACTAGAAGGGCACACACATCTTAATGCAGAATGTCAAACAGGAAAAAAACAAACAAACAAAACAGGGCACAAACTAATCCTTGATCCCTAAATAACCAAAGATTTGTATGGTTTTCATACTGAGATTTTAACTAAGTAAATGTGCTTCATTTTTTAATTTTTTTTTTGGAGAGAGGGTCTCGCTCTGTTGCTCAGACTGGAGTGCAAACAGCACGATCTCCGCTCTCATTGCAGCCTCAACCTCTGAGGTTCATGAGGTCCTCCTGTCTCAGCCCCTCAAGTAGCTGGGACTACAGGCATGCGCTACCGCACCCGGCTAATTTTTGTATTTTTCATAGAGCTGCGGTTTCACCATGTTGCCCAGACTGGTCTTGAACTCCTGGGCTCAAGCAATCCACTTGCCTTGGCCTACCAAACTGCTAGGATTACAGGCATGAGCCACTGCGCCCAGCCTGTAAATGTGCCTTTAAACTAAAAAGTCACCACCAGTATTACAACCACAGAAACACACGCAGTTGAACAGTTACTATTTAAATAAAAGCCTCATTGCCTGTATGACCTAAAAGCATAGCTCTTTCAAAAGTCTTAATATTAACACAACAGAGTAAATTGTACATATCTTCCTTAAAAATTAGAGTGGTAACAAGGGAATAAAGAACTTGGATATAAAACCTCTAATATGCTTGAGTCGCGTTGAAAATTAATTATTCCCATATTTTTCCATAGCTAAAACTAGTTTTATAAATATCATTACATTTTTTTCCAGCAACAAGATATTTTTAAACAGTGATTTTAGAAAGCGTACATCTTAAGCTGCTCTGTCCAATAAAGAAGTCACTAGCCACATGTGTCTAACTACTTGAAATGTGGCTAGTCTGAATTGTTCTGTAAGGATAAAATACAGATGTTGAAGATTCAATACCAAAAAAAGCAAAATTTCTCAACAATTTATTATACTGTTACATTTTAGATACATTAGGTTGTATATAATAACTAATTTTTTTTTTTTTTGAGACAGGGTTTTGCTCTCTCGCCCAAACTGTAGTGGCACGACCATAGCTCACTGCAGCCTCTTGGGCTCAAGCAATTCTCCCACCTCAGCCTCCTAGTCAGCTAGGATACACGCACACATCACCACACTGGGCCTTTGTTCTACTTAATGTGGCTATTAAAAGGTTAAAATCATATATATTTATTTCATGTATTTCTATTGAACAGAGCTTATCTAAAACTAATTGATTAAATTTAATTTGTTTGTCAAGGAAATTTGAAGAACAATCAAGAAAAAGTTTTAGGCCTGGCGCAGTGGCTTACGCCTATAAACCCAGCACTTTGGGAGGCCGAGGTGGGAGGATCATCTGAGGTCAAGAGTTCAAGACCAGCCTGGCCAACATGGCAAAACCCCATCTCTGCTAAAAATACAAAAATTAGCCAGGCATCATGGTGGCATGTGCTTGTAATCCCAGCTACTTGGGAGGCTGGGGCAGGAGAATTGCTTAAACCTGGAAGGCAGAGGTTACAGTGAGACAAGACTGTGCCACTGCACTCCAGCCTGGGTGACAGAGTGAGACTCTGTCTGGAAAAATTAAAATTAAAAAACAAAAAAAAAGAAAAAGTTTTATATGGAATACTTATTTTCCACATAAAAGTAACCATCACTAAAACTGTACCTGCAAGAAGAGGTGTTTTAAGATTACTAAACTTTTAAAACCACTGTATTTTGAATACGGGGTATGTCTACATTAACAGTTTTTATTTCATATTACTGCTAAGTGGATGTGGTTCTTAGACAAGGTAGAACCTTGGGTTTGTTTTTGTTCGTGGGAAAGTTGCAGTTGATCATTATCAAATTATATACCACCTTCTCATCAACTTTAGAAACTATAATAATCTCACCACCCCAAAGCTTGAAGACTGTTTCCCAGAGGTAGAGTTATACAGCCAGACTTGTTTATATTTCTATTTTTAATGTTTTCTACAAGTAGGCAAAGAAAATAAGCAAGTAATTGTGTTCAAGAAACTCAGTATGAGAATTCTCAGTTCCACGCACTCTGAGAACTCAACAAAAGGTTGACAAGTTTGATCTAAATATTTCTGCCTGACATTCCTCATCCTAGGTAACTCAACCCTTTCTTTTCTCCCAAGATACAATTTCACTAGGCTTTGTAGATAAACCTCCTCCTAGCAGAAAGCATAATGCAAATGCAATGCTACATTACCAGTCTCCAACAGCAGCAAATTGTTCCTGCTTACTAAGCTCTTTTTCCTTCTAGTGAGATAGAATAGGTATGTTTACCACACTTAAGGACAAACAAGTTAAAAAAAAACTTTCACTTAAGTGCAACATGCTTCCCCAACTACATCAATATTTTCCCAAATTTGAACTCAGTCACATTAATCCGTCATTTCCTTGAATGAATAAAACCTTGGCCAAAGTATTAAAATTTTCCCGTTTCTCACCTATGACATATTTGCCAATTAAACACAAAAATCCTGAAAATAGGCCAGGCGTGGTAGCTCCTGCCTGTAACCCCAGCACTTTGGGAGGCCGAGGCAGGTGGATCACAAGGTCAGGAGATGAGACCATCCTGGCTAACATGGTGAAACCCCATCTCTACTAAAAGTACAAAAATTAGCCAGATGTGGTGGCAGGCACCTGTAGTCCCAGCTACTCAGGAGGCTGAGGCAGGAGAATTGCTTGAACCTGGGAGACAGAGGTTACAGTGAACCAAGATCGCGCTATTGCACTCCAGCCCGGGCGACAGAGCAAGGCTCTGTCTCAAAAAAAAAAAAAAAAATCCTGAAAATGATGAAGTCTCTAGACCTATCATGTCCTCCGAGAACAGAATTACACATAAAAATACACCACAAAAATACTGTCAGCAACATCCAGACCTGGGAAACTCTCCAGCACAAACATCTAAGGTTTTTTTGTTTTGTTTTGTTTTTGTTTTTTCTTTGAGATGGAGTTTCGCTCTGTCGCCCAGGCTGGAGTGCAGGGGCATGATCTCACAGCTCACCACAACCTCCACCTCCTGGGTTCAAGTGATTCTCCTGCTTCAGCCTCCCGAGTAGCTGGGATTACAGGCGCCCACCACCACGCCCGGCTAATGTTTTTGTATTTTTAGTAAAGACGAGGTTTCACCATGTTGGCCAGGATGGTCTCGATCTCCTGACCTTGTGATCCGCCCGCCTCTGCCTCCTAAAGTGCTGGGATTACAGGCGTGAGCCACCGCGCCCGGCCTTTTTGTCTTTGTTTTTTGAGACAGTCTCGCTCTGTAGCCCAGGCTGGAGGGCAGTGGTGTGATCTCAGGTCACTGTAACCTCCACTTCCCAGGTTCAAGCCATTCTTGTGCCTCAGCCTCCCGAGTCATTGGAATTACAGGCGTGTGCCACCATGCCTGGCTAATATTGTATTTTTAGTAGAGACGGGGTTTTACCATGTTGGCCAGGCTGGTCTGGAATTCCTGACCTCAAGTGATCCACCCGCCTCAGCCTCCCAAAGTACTGGGATCACAGGCATGAGCCACCATGCCCGGCCAACATCTAAATTTTTTAACAAATAAATTTCAAAGTGAAAAAAAGGAGGGGGGAATCCTTGACATTAAGTAAAACAAACTTCAGACCTATCAACTAATCATAATGGAAGAAACTTATTTAAATCCCAATTCAAATACAATGGAAAAAAACTAATCAGGAAAATTGGAATATTTAACATCAGTGATTAAGTGTCATGTTTTTTAATATGTAATGATATTGTCTATGCTTTTTAAAAGTCTGTCTTGTAGAGATACATGCTGAAGAATTACGAATGTAAAAAGCTTGCTGTCTTCAATTTGTTTTGAAATAATTTGGGGAGGTGTGGCACTGAGGCACAGAGATGAATCAAAGCCAATCATCATTTGGTGATTCTTGAAGCTAGGTGATCAGTATAGGAGGATTTATTATACCATTATCTCCACTGTGGTACTTTTAAAATTTCCACTGTTTTTCCCTATTCTCTTAAATCTAGAAGTCACCATCTACACAAATGTTAAATTCCATTAAAATCAAACTCTGGGCTTGTTAGTACCAAGAAGAAGGAAGTTTTAAGAGACAAATATAATTTAACTTTACATGACTATCTGGTAGTAAAGAGATGTTAAATACTTTTCATGCACATAACTTGGGATGACATTAGCATTTCCTATACCACAAAAAAACTAGAATTTTCTAAGATTGTTGCATTAGACAGTGTTAAATGTCCTTCCTTTGCCTAGGAAAGTACATTTGGATTTATTTTGCTGCAATAACTATAGTATAACTTCAAATATAGGATACTGGCCCGGCCCGGTGGCTCACTCCTATAATCCCAGCACTTTGGGAGGCCGAGGCGGGTGGATTACCTGAGGTCAGGAGTTCAAGACCAGCCTGGCCAACCGGGTGAAACCCCGTCTCTACTAAAAATACAAAACTTAGCCAGGCGTGGTGGTGGTGGTGTGTGCCTGTAGTCCCAGCCTATTTGGAGGCTGAGGCAGGAGAATGGCTTGAACCCCCGAGGCAGACGCTGCAGTAAGCCGAGATCGCGCAACTGCACTCCAGCCTGGGCAACAGAGCCAGACCCTGTCTCAAAAAAAAACAAAACGAAAAAGCAAATACAGGATACTTTTTAAACTTTGTTCTATAACTTAATGTATATTAATAAAATTATCGGCCAGGCGTGGTGGCTCATGCCTGTAATCCCAGCATTTTGGGAGGCTGAGGTGGGTGGATCACCTGAGGTCAGGTGTTCGAGACCAGTCTGGCCCACGTGGTGAAACCCCCATCTCTACTAAAAATACCAAAACTAGCCAGGCATGGTGGCAGGCACCTGTAATCCCAGCTACTCGGGGGGCTGATGCAGGAGAATCTCTTAAACCTGGGAGGCGGAGGTTGCAGTGAGCAGAGATGGCACCATCGCACTCCAGCCTGGGGGACAAGAGCGAGACTTCGTCTCAAAAATAAATAAATAAATAAAACTATCTGGACTATCCACTTAAATGAAATCCTTTGTTACATTAAGACAATTCTGCACAATTCACATTTATGCCAATTCTGATAGAAGCAGAAGAGCTACATCTTCTAGCCAGCAAAACAAAGTCATTAACATACAGGAAGCTTAATCATTTCCCGATTATTTCTGCCACAACTGCAATTTAACAATAAACTTTAAGATTTCACCAATATTGAGAACAAAAGTAAATATTCAGTAACTCCTTATGGGTAAAGCCATACCAAGTACTAGAAATAGATTTCCACTGTACCCTTACACCAAACAAGTGAGGTCAATTTAAGACTCCCATTTTACAGATTAAGGAAACAGCCTCAAAGGATTATTTTAACCAAAGTCAGAAAGCAAGCCAACAAAAAGCCAAATTCAAACTCCTACCTCCAATGTCCATGCTACGTCTACCTTTATCTTAGATGTATACTATTTGGCTTCTGTGTAAATAAAACTCACTTACACAGATATTCAGGAAAATTGTTCAATATAATCACAACATGAATCCCAATCTCCTGGAGGAAACACTAGAAATTATCGAACTTACTTTCAAATTTTAATTTTTTTGAGACGGAGTCTCACTCTTGCCCAGGCAGAAGTGCAGCGCCACGATCTCGTCTCACTGCAACCTCCGCCTCCCAGGTTCAAGTGATTCTCCTGTGCACCCACCACCATGCCTGGCTAATTTTTGTATTTTTCGTAGAGACGAAGTTTCTCCTTGTTAGCCAGGCTGGTCTTGAATTCCTGAGCTTAAGTAATCCGCCCCCCTTGGCCTTCCCAAAGTGCTGGAATTACAGGCACGAACCACCAAGGCACTACACTGGGCCACATACAAATTTTATAAAGGAGACTCAAGGTCACATCAACATAGATCATTTCAAGCCAAATATCCAAACTCAGCCACCATCTAAGATAAATAAGGCAAATAAGTACACTAACTGACAATAAAAGATCCAATGCATATGATGTTTCACAAAGTTCCCTTTGACCAGCCTGGGCAACATAGCAAGATCGACTCTATTTTTAAAAAATTTTTTAATTCCTTTCTACCAGGAAGTCATTTCAAGCACCCCACAAGCTTATAATGGTTGTTAGGCTGATAAAATAATCTTTAGAAATTTAGTTAAATAAATTTAGTTATAATAACCCTAGTTGTGGTCCTTTAAAACTTCGGTAACTATGTCACACTTCCGGTTAAATTACATTCTCAGGAAAGATGACAGATTTCCAGTAGCAATAATGGTAAAATCTACTTAATAAACTCATAAGACTGAGATGCTAAAAAAATTCAATGATTCTACTTTCCACCATTATAGCTGTTAAAAATGTTACATATTTTTCAATGTCAATTTAAAAAGTTACATGTTTAGGCCAGGCATGGTGGCTGACACCTGTAATCCTAACATTTTGGGAGGCTGAAGTAGAATCACTTCAGTCCAGGAGCTAAAGACCAGCCTGGGCAACAAAGTGAGACCTCATCTCAACAAGAATTTTTAAAACTAGCTGGGCACAGTGACATGTACCTGTAGTCCCAGCTACTCAGAAGGCTGAGGCAAGAGAATCTCTTAAGTCCAGGAGTTTGAGGCTGGAGTGAGCTATGATACCACCACTGCACTCCGGGCTGGGGACAGAGACGTTGCCTCAAAATAAAAAATAAAATAAAAAGTGACATGTTTGGATGGGCGCGGTGGCTCACGCCTGTAATCCCAGCACTTTGGGATGCCGAGGTGGGCAGATCACGAAGTCAGGAGATCAAGACCATCCTGGCGAACACGGTGAAACCCCGTCTCTACTAAAAATACAAAAAAAAAAAAAATTAGTCGGGTGTGGTGGCAGGCGCCTGTAGTCCCAGCTACTGGGGAGGCTGAGGCAGGAGAATGACGTGAGTTGGGGGCGGAGCTTGCAGTGAGCCAAGATCGCGCCACTGCACTCCAGCCTGGGAGACAGCAAGACTCAGTCTCAAAAAAAAAAAAAAAAAAAAAAAAATGACGTTTAAACTCTGTCCCTTATGATAATGTAGGTTGTGATATCATGCTTATAATCAGTGAGATTACACAACACACACTACCCCTATGAATTTAACACGTAACCAACCAATCTCACAGAGAATACAAGTCTCTCAAAGGAAGAAAAACTCTTGGTCTCCTTTCCAATGTTGATATAATTGGTCAAAACGTTTAACATAAACAAAGAAACTGAGGTGGGTGGGGGCACCAAGCACTAAAGATAGAAACAAATGGCTCTCACCTTTGCATAATACCCACACTCAACAGTACCTAGAGCACATCTACCTGCCCTCGGGCTTTCTCTGTAACAGAACCACAAAAATTTACAATGGCCCTTTCCTCTCTGCCAAACCTTCTAGCTCTTTTTTGAAAGCTTTACAATTAGTTGAGCGAGGTGGCTCACACCTGTAATCACAGCACTTTGGGAGGCCGAGGTGGGCGGATCACGAGGTCAGGAGATCAAGAACATCCTGGCTAATACAGTGAAACCCCGTCTCTACTAAAAATACAAAAAATTAGCTGGGCATGGTGGCAAGCGCCTGTAGTCCCAGCTACTCGGGAGGCTGAGGCAGGAGAATCGCTGGAACCCGGGAGGCAGAGGTTGCAGTGAGCCGAGATCACACCACTGCACTCCAGCCTGGGCAACAGAGCAGAAATTGTTTAGTTATTTAAAAAAAAAAAAAATTAGCTGGGCATGGTGGCGCATGCCCTCAATCCCAGTTACTGCAGAGGCCAAGACGGGAGAATCACTTCAACCCAGGAGGCAGAGGTTGCAGTGAGCCGAGATCGTGCCACTGCACTCCAGCCTGGGCAACAGAGAGAGATTCCGTTTCAAAACAAAGCTTTATAATTTGAAAAATCATCATAAATTAAATCTGTTATTAACAATCTGTATAGGGTATTACACTTTAGTGGGATGGGCCTTAACCCCTTGTAAAAATGTTGAAATCAGTGTTTTGGAAATGCATAAGCTTTAAAAATGTGTTACACAGCCAGGTACTTTAACAACTGCCTGAAACAGACTAGTAGAAACAAGTGCAAATATAAGCTATCCGGACAGACTGTCTATTGGGGGAGCGGCACACCAGGACTCCAACGACCCCTAACCACCAGCCACCTGTCCACATATCAGGTCATTTTTATTTTTACACAGGCTCTACTAGGGCTAGAGAAGGACCAAAGTCAAAGTTTTAGCTTTTTTCTAAGAGGTCCCACATCATATACATACACAAATTTAAGCCTACTCTACTGACGATTAAACCTTGAACACAAGAATACAGTATCAGTCACAAGCATTTGGGATTCTGAATCCCTTCTCTATAGATTTATCAATCAGACATCATTTAAATAGTTATTTGCCCCTATGTTTACAACTTTAGGTATCCTGGGACTTGGGAAGGCTTTAAATACATAAATAACTTAAAAATTAGTTGCAGAATCCTACAAGCAGAAAAGAATAGGAAATAATATACTTGAAGTATTTTTTGGTTTACCATTTCAAGAGCCTATATATTCAGAGTCATGACAGTTATGAGACTGAATAAATAGCATCAAAACCACCAGATGTGATTTACTTCTAACAAGACACACATCTTAAGGTGGGAGGATCGCTTGAGGCCAGGAGTTCAAGGCCAGCCTGAGCAATATAGTGAGATCACATCTCTACAAAAAATAAAGACACATATGTTAAGACAAGGCGCAGTGGTTCGCATCTGTAATCCCAGCACTTTGGGAGGCCAAGGTGGGCGGATCATGAGGTCAAGAGATCGAGACCATCCTGGCCAACATGGTGAAACCCCATCTCTACTAAAAATACAAAAATTAGCTGGGCTTGGTGGTACACACCTGTAGTCTCAGCTACTCGGGAGGCTGAGGCAGGAGAATCGCTTGAACCCGGAAGGCGGAGGTTGCAGTGAGCTGAGATCGCACCACTGCACTCCAGCCTGGGGACAAGAGTGAGACTCCATCTCTTAAAAAAAAAAAAAAAAAAAAAAAAAAAAGACACACATGTTAAAATTCTGTACATTTAGGAAAAAAAAAAAGACTTGCAGAACCTTACCTGCTCCCACCTCTACCAGAAATTGCAAATTACCTAATCAGAAAGTGTGAAAACTCAGTCCAGCTAAGCATTTAAAGTGACTGCCAATTATGACAGTGGTTAAAAACATTATACTTGTATCATTCACATAAATCTGTTTTTAAATTGAATAAGATTACTATGAAATGTTAATTTTTCTGGCTAGGCAGGGTGGCTCATGCCTGTAATCCCAGCACTTTGGGAGGCAGAGGCGGGTGGATCACCTGAGGTCGGCAGTTCAAGACCAGCCTGGCCAACATGGAGAAACCCTGTCTCTACTAAAAATACAAAAAAATTAGCTGGGCGTGGTGGCGCATGCCTGTAATCCCAGCTACTCGGGAGGCTGAGGCATGAGAATCACTTGAACCTGGGAGGCAGAGGCTGCAGTGAGCCAAGATCGTGCCATTGCACTCCAGCCTGGGCAACAAGAGTAAAACTCTGTCTCAAGAAATTTTTTTAAAAAGTTAATTTTTCTCTTTCAAAATTGTAAGTGAATGTTTTTCTGTCTCCCGAGCACCTGGGCATAATGGTTGTCATTGGCAGGGCTCAAAACATAAGTTGAAAGAAAATGAAACTTCAAATAAGCAATGGAAATCAAACTGCAAACATCAACAACATTAAAATGTAATCCCTTAAGGCAGATTTATCAGTTGTGTACGGATTAATGTCATCTTAGGTTTTATGCAAGGTCAATAATATAGAATAACATTCTATTTTTTTGTTTTTTTTCAGATGGAGTCTTGCTCTGTGGCCCAGGCTGGAGTACAGTGGCCTGATCTGAGCTCAGTGCAACCACCGTAGCCCGGGTTCAAGCAATTATCTTGCCTCAGCCTCCCGAGTAGCTGGGATTACAGGCGCCCACTACCACGCCCAGGTAATTTTTGTATTTTCAGTAGAGACAGGGTTTCGCCATGTTGATCAGGCTGGTCTCGAACTCCTGACCTCAGGTGACCCACCCACCTTGGCCTCCCAAAGGGCTGGGATTACAAGCTTAAGCTACCGAGCCCAGTCTGTTTTCTTCATTTTTAAAATAACAAGAAATAACATATTATAATCACTTTGCAGAGACCAATCTCTAGATTTTAAGGAGTTACAGTTTCAATTTTAATTTATAAATATTCATTTAGATGTTTTGATGTTATTTTACTAAAATGTCCATCTAGTCCTTTGATAAATTCAGAGATTTATGGTGGCAGTATGTAAACCAAATTAAAATGTACCATAAAACCAGGTAACTAGAATTTTATGTTTAATCAAAGCATTTGGAAGCAGTTTAGTGAAATTTCAGTATCTTAAATTATACTGTCATTAAACTTATTTTGAAAAAGTTAAATAGTAATACTGAAACACAAATCGTCCACAACCAAAAGTAAAATATATCAATCAGATCTACATATTTAAACACTACAGTGATTTTTTTTTTTTTTTTTTTTTTTTTTTGAGACTGTGTCTTGCTCTGTCACCCAGGCTGGAGTGTAGTGGTGCGATCTTGGCTCACTGCAAACTCCGCCTCCCGGGTTCAAGCAATTCTCCTGTCTCAGCCTCCCGGGTAGCTGGGATTACAGGCATGTGCCACCACTCCCAGCTAATTTTGTATTTTTAGTAGAGACAAGGTTTCTTCATCTTGATCAGGCTGGTCTCGAACTGCCGACCTCAGGTGATTCACCTGCCTCGGCCTCCCAAAGTGCTGGGATTACAGGCATGAGCCACCGCGCCTGGCCTATTTTTGTATATTTTAGTAGAGATGGGGTTTCACCATACTGACCAGCCTGGCCAACACTGGGAAACCCCATCTCTACTGAAAACACAAAAATTAGCCAGGTGTGGTGGCATGCACCTGTAATCCCAGCTACGTGAGATGGGAGGCTGAGGCAGGGGAATCTCTTGAACCTGGAAGGCAGAGGTTGCAGTGAGCTGAGATCACACCACTGCACACTCCAGCCTGGGCTACAGAGCGAGATTCCATCTCAAAAATAATAATAATAATAAGCAAAAATAAAAAATAAAATATACAAGATTTTCTGGGCTGGGTGCAGTGGCTCACGCCTATAATCTCAGCACTTTGGGAGGCCGAGGAGGGTGGATCACGAGGTCAGGAGATTGAGACCATCCTGGCTAACACGGTGAAACCCCGTCTCTACTAAAAATACAGAAAATTCGCCAGGCATGGTGGCACACGCCTGTAATCCCAGCTACTTGGGAGGCTGAGGCAGGAGAATCGCTTGAGCCCAGGAGGTGGAGGCTGCAGTGAGCCGAGATCGTGCCACTGCATTCCTGCCTGGGAAAGAGGGGGACTTCGCCTCAAAAAAAAAAAAAAAAAAAAAAAAAAAAAACACCATTAGAATTAAGTTTAGAGCACTGAACAAGTTCCAGTTAATACAATGTGTCATGCATATGCTATTTAAAAAGACTGCTCTGAGGTTTTCAGAGGTTTGGGGGTTTTGTTTTTTTATTTTTGGTTAAACATTGCACAATACATTTCTTCTTTCCATCATAATTGGGGTAAACCACATGCTGGAGTTTCCTGAAAATCAGAAAAATCTTTAACAAGTACTAATAATGAAACCTAAGATATTATTAATATCCTATTAATGACAAGATGTTTAAATAGGTTATAATGTATTATTGGCCCACATATGGGTGAATATACTTTACTCCTAAATCAAGTCCACTACTTTAATAGTATTTAACATATCACATTACTGCAATTATTCCCTATCTCACGTTCCAAAGAACCTTTAAAATTGCTTTTTAGGTCACATGCAGGGGCTCACACCTGTAATCCCAGCACTTTGGGAGGCCAAAGCGAATGGATCACTTGAGGCCAGGAGTTCAAGACCATCCTGGCCATCATGGTGAAACCCCCATCTCTACTAAAAAATACGAAAATTAGCTGAGCATGGTGGTAGGTGCTGGTAATCCCAGCTACTTGGGAGGCTGAGGCATGAGAATCGCTTGAACCTGGGAGGTGGAGGTTGCGGTGGGCTCAGATTGCAACACTGCACTCCAGCCTGGGTGACAGAGCAAGACTCTGTCTCAAAAAAAAAAAAAAAATTGCTTTTTAAAACAGTGAGGTGGTTGGGTTCGGCGGCTCATGCCGGTAATCCCGGCAATCTGAGGCCGAAGCAGGAGGATCACTTAACGCCAGGAGTTGGAGACCAGTTTGAGCAACAGAGTTCCCATCTCTACTAAAAATTTAAAAAGAAAGCAATTAACCAGGTGTGGTCTCAGCTCCTCAGGAGGCTAAGGTGGAAGGATCACTTCAGTCCAGAATTTAGAGGCTGCACTGAGCTATGATTATACCAGTATAATCATTCCAGCCTGGGCGGCAGAGTGAGACCCTGTCTCTAAAAAACAACAATAAACACAACAAAATAGTAAGGTGTGGCGCTAAGTCGTATTTTTTCTAAAAAAGCATACATTCACAGATGCTCACATATACATGTAAATTTTCCCTAAAGGAACACAATAAGCTGCACAATAGTTGCATTTGAGGAAGGAGAAAAATAAATTATCATTTAAATTTTGCCATGTGCACTATTTTTCTAAAACCTTCCAAGCTTTTTAATTAATTTAGGAAAAATTACTTTTACTTAGTTCCTGTGGGTGTTTTGTATACAGTATAACTAAGTATTACTTAGTTCCTATGGGTGTTTTGTATACAGTATAGAGTATTACTTAGTATAACTAAGTAAAACTGCTTTTACTTAGTTCCTGTGGGTGTTTTGTACACAGAAAATAGTTTAAGATTCCCTTAGATTTGTTTCGGTATGTACATTATTCATCAAGAGATCTAAGAATAAATAGGAACACTGAAGAAGCGTGTAACAATGCTTTACCAATATTGTTATAGATAGCACATCAAAATGCCAGAGACTGGGGAAAAATGCATGATCATGAGCTACAGTTAGACTGGTATGGAAAAAATAACCTGCAGGTGATTAACAATTACCATAAGTGACATATACAACATACAATAATTATGTTTAAGTAGAGGGAAGTATCTGAATTTAAGGCAATGCATCATGTATATGAACAATGACCTTATTTTCACTAGTTGTAAGATATCCCCAGAAAAGTATTAGATTTATTACATTTAGGTAGATAAGTCTGTAGTAAGTATAAAGCTGCTCGTCTAAAATGAAGCACAAAACAAATTAAAAGAAAAAAATAAAATGAAGCACAAGCAAAGATTTCATCTTTGAAATTAGATGATCATAATCTTTGGACATTAGATGGTCATAATCATCTTTCCCTCTGTGCTGAATCATTCCCTTCAGAATACCACCACCATGTTAATACACTTGCCTTTAAAAAACCTCACTTCCACAGTCTGAGCAACAAAATAACAACTGTAACATGTTATAATCTATGCAATAAGATTCCATGAGTCTAATATTAATATAAACAAAGTAAATTGGGGAAAGTAAAGTTTATTCCAAATAATAAATGTAGATGCCCAGCATAGTGGCTCACACCTGTAATCCCAGCACTTTGGGAGACCAAGGTGGGTGGATTACCCGAAGTCAGGAGTTTGAGACCAGCCTGGCCAACATGGTGAAACCTCGTCTCTACTAAAAATACAAAAAATTAGCCGGGCATGGTGGCAGGCACCTGTAATCCCAGCTATTCGGGAGGCAGGAGAATCACTTGAGCCCAGGAGGCAGAGGTGGCAGTGAGCCCAGATCGCACCACTGCACTGCTGCCTGGGCGACAGAGCAAGACTCCATCTTAAACAAAATAAAAAACAAATAATAAACGTAGAAAAAATAAACAGAAGTAGAAAGCCACCATTTGACAGCCACTATAGTAGCAGTGACAGTTGCTGACAAGAATCATCAATGGGTGCTAAAATTAGTGAAAGTATTGAGAGACAGAATCTTTACATTGTCTCAAAATATCTCCCCACGAAGTTCTTATTACAAAAGAAAAAAATAGTAACTTTACCCTGAAGAAGCCTGGCAGACACTACTTAACCAATTGGTCAAAGTTACCACCACTACTGAAACAAAAATCAACAAACACCATGTGCCTCTAGATGAGGTGCACTGAAAGCAATATCACTTCTGAGGAATTCCATCAAAAATGCCTCACCTGGTGCCAGGCACGGTGGCTCACGCCTGTAATCCTAGCACTTTGGGAGGCTGAGGCAGGACGATCACTTGAGGTCAGGAGTTCAAGACCAGCCTGCCTAACATGGTGAAACCTCGTCTCTACCAAAAACACAAAAAATTAGTCAAGTGCGGTGGTGGGCACCTGTAATCCCAGCTACTTGGGAGGCTGAGGGAGAATCGCTTGAACCCGGGAGGCAGAGGTTGCTGTGAGCCGAGATCGCGCCACTGAACTCCAGCCTGGTCGACAGAGTGAGACTCTGACACACATACACACACACACACAAAGCCTCACCTGATGCTAACCATGGGAGACATCAGATAAACCCATATTGAGGGGCATTCCACAAAATAAACAAACAAACAAAAAACTAGCTTATACTCCTCAAAACCAGGAAAGTCATTAAATCAAATGAAGGATTACAGGTCGCTCATGCCTGTAATCCCAGCACTTAAGAGGCCAAGGCAGGCAGATCACTTGGGGCCAGGAGTTTGACACCAGCCTGGCCAACATGGTAAAACCCCGTCTCTACTAAAAATACAAAAAAATTAGCCAGGCATGGGGTGTGTGCCTGTAATCCCAGCTACTCGGCAGGCTGAGGAATGAGAATTGCTTCAATCTGGGTGCGGAGGTTGCAGTGAGCCGAGATCCCACCACTGCACTCCAGCCTAGACAACAGAGCAAGACTCTGTCTCGGAAAACAACAACAACAACAACAACAACAACAACAAATGAAGACCAAGGAACTGTCCCAGATTAAAAGAAACCAAACAGGCTGGGCATAGGGACTCACACCAGCAATCTCAGCACTTGGGGAGGCTGGAATTTGGCAGGCAGATCTACCTGAGCTCAGGAGTTCGAGACAAGGCTGGTCAAAACAGCGAGATCCTGATTCTACAAATAAAATTTAAAAATTAGCCAGGCATGATGGTGTGTGCCTGTAGTCTCGGCTACTCAGGAGACTGAGGTGGGAGGATCCCTTGAGTCCAGGAGTTCGAGTTGCAGTGAGCCATGGTCACAGCACTGCTCTCCAGCCTGAGTGACAGAGCAAGACTGGCTCAAAAATAAAAATAAAAAAAGACAAGAACCTATCCAGTGATAAAAGTCAGCCAGTTATTTTCTACATTTAACTAATATTTACCCAGGGCAAGGAAAGCTGTCTGAAACATGTCAGAGGCTGGACTCTCCATTTGGTCATCCTTAAAAATACAGTGAGTGACCACAAGGTTCCAGCCTCAAAATGTAAACTGTCAGAAGAAATGTTGATGGGGTCCTGAAATCATTATTAGATTTTGTTAAAGTTTTAGGAATAACAGAAGGAAACAAATGCTATTCATTTCCTTAGGCACAACCTGGTGTCAACATGTAGGGTTCACTTCTGTTTGAAGAACTTAAGTGTATTGGTAGATGCCCAGATGTCCAAATTCATTTCATCCTCCTCATGTGTATTTGTTTTCAGCAGTCCTTAACTATTTACTCTAAATACTTATCTTTTCAAAAATACATTTTAGAGACAGGGTCTCACTCTGTTGCTCAGGCTGGAGGGCAGTAGCACAATCACAGCTCACTGCAGCTCACTGGGCTCAAGCAATCCTCCCACCTCAGCCTCCCAAGTAGCTGGGACTACAGGCATGCACCATCACACTCAGCTAATTTTTTATTTTTTGTAGAGATGGGGGTCTCACTATGTTGCCCAGGCTGGTTTTTTTGTTTTTTTTTGTTTTTTGTTTTTTGTTTTTGAGGCAGAGTCTCATTCTATCACCCAGGCTGGAGTGCACTGACCTGATCTCGGCTCAGTGCAGCCTCCACCCCCTGGGTTCAAATGATTCTCATGCCTCAGCCTCCTGAGGAGCTGGGACCACAGGCCACAACACCACACCTGGCTAATTCTTTTGTATTTTTAGTAGAGATGGGGTTTCACCATGTTGGTCAAGCTGGTCTCGATCTCCTGACCTCAAGGTATCTGCCCGCCTTGGCCTCCCAAAGTGCTGGAATTACAGGCGTGAGCCACTGCATCCAGCCACCCAGCCTGGTCTTGAACTCCTGGGCTCAAGCAATCCTCCGGGCTGCAGTTTCCCAAAGTGCTGGGATTACAAGCGTGAGACATCACACCTGGCAATATTTTATCTTTCATACACTTAGATTTTTCTTCTTTTTGTTTAGAATTTGGCATTTTTTCATTTGCTTCTCTTCCTATACCGATTATCTTTTTTTTTTTCCAAACTGACTTCCCTATCGAGGCTAATATGCCATGGAATTGCATAAAATCCTCACTTGCTCTTGTTATGATGTAAATACATATTCACCAGAATACCTGATACAGGCTGGGCGCGGTGGCTCACGCCTGTAATCCCAGCACTTTGGGAGACCGAGGTGGGCAGATCACGAGGTCAAGATATCAAGACCATCCTGGCTAACACGGTGAAACCCCGTCTCTACGAAAAATACAAAAAATTAGTTGGGCGTGGTGGTGGGCGTCTGTAGTTCCAGCTACTCGGGAGGCTGAGGCAGGAGAATGGCATG
>NW_026652276.1:145595433-145633160 GCF_009828535.3 Hylobates moloch | reverse complement strand
GAGAGAGTCTTACTCTGTCGCCCTGGCTGGAGTGCAGTGGCGCAATCTTGGGTCTCTGCAAACCTCCGTCTCCCAGGCTCAAGAGATTCTCGTGCCTCAGCCTCCTGAGTAGCTGGGACCACAGGTGTGCGCTACCACACCCGGCTCATTTTTTGTATTTTTAGTAGAGATGGGGGTGGTTTAACTCTATTGGCCAGGCTGGTCTCGAACTCCCGACCTCAAGTGATCCATGTGGCCACCTCAGCCTCCCAAAGTTCTGCGATTACAGGCATGAGCCATCAAACCCAGCCACCTGATCTAATTTCAAACCATACATTAGAGTGGAGCAACCATTCTCAAAGTATGGTATAAAGAATCCCTGACACAGTTTTAGGAGGTCCAAGAAGTTAAGACTATTTTCCTAATAACACTAAGATGTTATTTGCCTTTTCTGCTGTGTTGTATTTGCACTGATAGAGCAAAAGCAATGATGAGTAAAGCTGCTGGTCCTTAGCATGAAACAACGCAGTGGCACTGAACTGTACTAGTAGTCACTGTATTCTTCTCTGGCATTTGCAGCAAAGAATTATGCAAACTGTTTAAAAATGTCCTAATCTCAATCCTTCAGTATACATCCTTTTATGATCTGTATGAAGAAAAGGGAAGTATGCATAAAGCACTTCTGCTACCTATCCTGGTTGTCTGCACAAAGAGCACTATGCAGTTGTTTGAGTTGCAAGACGAACCAGTCAAGCACCGTTTCTACCTGAAGAACTACAAGCAAAATGTAGTTACTTAAAAGCTTGAGTATCTGGCAGATACTTTCTCAAAAAGGAATGAGTCTGTCACTTCAGGTAAAATGATTTTCCTGAAGTATCTGTTGCCAAATGACTAAATTTGAGCTTTTAAGTAAAAACTAGTATTTTGAAAAACTTCTATCTATTACCAATGAGCTTTGACAGCCTCCCAATCCTCGTGGATAAAGATCCTTTCAAAGTATAAGAGAATCAATGGATTCTTTTTTTGTAACAAGTACAAAAAAAATTCACTGATATGATTTCAGATTCCACATTGAAACTAGACTTTAAAAAAACTACCACTTGGTGTTACAGCTCTTTTAGAATTTGTCCAGCAGGTGGTTTTCCGGTCTTTACCAGTAAGCCCCCACCCCCGCACCTCCGCAAAAAAGCTACCACTTGTAGCTAGGTGCAGTGGCTCACGCCTGTAATCCCAACACTTTGGGGAGGCCAAGGCACAAGGATCACTTGAAGCCCAGGAGTTCAAGACCAATCTGCACAACACAGTGAGATCCTGCCTCAATTTAAATTTAAAAAGGAATTTTTTTTTTAACTACCACTTGTCATATTTTGATATAGGACCAAAGAATATCTGTAATTATTTATACTCCCTTCCTTTTCTAACTACATATCTATATGTGGCTGGATCTTCTTCATATAATTCAATCAAAGCAATACGTGACAACAAACTGAATGCAGTAGTAGTTACCAGTTTCCAGTTGCCTCTTAGGCCAAAGAAACTTACAAAAATGAAAAACAGTTCTCTTTTATAAGAGTGTTTTAGGGCCGGACACGGTGGCTCATGCCTCTAATCCCAGTACTTTGGGAGGCTGAGGTGGGAGGATCACTTGAGGTCAGGGGTTTGGGAACAGCCAACATGGTGAAACCTAGTCTCTACTAGAAATACAAAAACTAGTCAGGCGTGGTGGTGCACACCTGTAGTCCCAGCTACTCGGGAGGCTGAGGCAGGAGAATCGCTTGAACCCAGAAGCGGAGGCTGCAGTGAGTTGAGATTGCATCACCGCACTCCAGCCTGGGTGCCAGAGCAAGACTGTCTCAAAAAAGAGTTTTTTATTTAAAATTTTATATTAACATGTAATGGGTTTTTTTATAAAACCTCTATCATTCCAGGAGGCTGAGGCAGGAGAATCGCTTGAACCCAGGAGGTGGAGGTTGCAGTGAGACGAGATTGCACCATTGAACTCCACCTTGAGCAACAATAGCTAACCTCCATCTCAAAAACAAAACAAAACAAAACAAACCTCTATCATTCCTTATAACTGCTACAAAATACGCCACATAATATATTGTTAGGGCTGGGCACGGTGGTTCACGCCTGTAATCACAACACTTTTGGAGGCCAAGGCAAGCAGATCATTTGAGGTCAGGAGCTCGAGAGCAGCCTGGCCAATGTGGTGAAACTCTGTCCTACTAAAAATACAAAAATTAGCCTGGTATGGTGGCAGGCACCTAAAATCTCAGCTACTCAGGAAGCTGAGGCAGGAGAATCACTTGAACACGGGAGGCAGAGGCTGCAGTGAGCCAAGATTACACCACTGCACTCCAGCCTGGGTGACAGAGCAAGAAAAAAAAAAAAAAGGAATATATGGTTAGAATAGGGTATTTTTTTTTTTTTTGAGACGGAGTCTCCCACTGTCACCAAGGCTGGAGCACAGTGGCGTGATATCGGCTCACTGCAAGCTCCGCCTCCTGGGTCCACGCCATTCTCTTGCCTCAGCCTCCTGAGTAGCTGGGACTACAGGCGCCCGCCACCACACCCACCTAATTTTTTGTTTTTAGTAGAGATGGGGTTTCACCGTGTTAGCCAGGATGGTCTCAATCTCCTAACCTCGTGATCTGCCTGCCTCGGCCTCCCCAAGTGCTGGAATTACAGGTGTGAGCCACCACACCTGGCCAGAATAGGGTATGTTTTATTTTGATGGCCATTTAGGTTATTTCCTATTTTTAACTATTAAACAATACGGAAAAAACACATGTCTTTTTGCCAACTATGTCTTTGTAATACAATACTACAAGTGAAATTGCTGTTATGGAGAAAGGCATTAAACATGCCTCAAAGTTACAAATAGTTGAACATTATTTTAAAGTGCTTATTCTTTCCCTTTAAACATGGGTTCCACCAGGCGTGGTGGCTCACGCCTGTAATCCTAACACTTTGGGAGGCTGAGACGGGTGAATCACGAGGTCAGGAGTTCAAGACCAGCCTGGCCGACATGGTGAAACTCCATCTCTATTAAAAATACAAAAAATTAGCTGGGCCATGTGGCGGGCACCTGTAATCCCAGCTACTCGGGAGGCTGAGGCAGGAGAATCGCTTGAACCCGGGAGGCAGAGGTTGCAGTGAGCCGAGATCGTGCCATTGCACTCCAGCCTGGGCAACAGTGTGAGACTCATCTCAAAAAAAAAAAAGGGGGGGGGGGGGGGCCGGGCGCAGTGGCTCACACCCATAATCCCAGCACTTTGGGAGGCCGAGGCAGGCGGATAATGAGGTCAGAAGATCGAGACCATCCTGGCCAACATGGCGAAATCCCATCTCTACCAAAAATACAAAAATTAGCTGGGCATGGTGGTGCACACCTGTAGTCCCAGCTACTCTGGAGGCTGAGGCAGGAGAATCGCTTGAACCTGAGAGGTGGAGGTTGTAGTGAGCCGAGATCATGCCACTGCAATCCAGCCTGGTGACAGAGCTAGACTCCATCTCAAAAAAAAAAAAAAAAAAAAAAACACCACGGGTTCACCAGGCGCAGTGGCTCACTCCTGTATACCCAGCATTTTAGGAGGCTGAGGCAGGCAGATCACTTGAGGTCAGGAGTTCAAGACCAGCCTGGTCAACATGGTGAATCCCCCGTCTCTACTAAAAATACAAAAATTAGCTGGGTACAGTGGCACCAGCCTGTAATCCCAGCTACTCGGGAAGCTGAAGCACGAGAATCCCTTACCTGGCAGGCGGAGGTTGTAGCGAGCAGAAGGTTGCAGTGAGCCGAGATCGCGCCACTGCACTTCAGCCTGGGTGACAGAGCGAGACTGTCTCAAACAAACAAACAAAAAAACAAACATGGGTTCTTGCTGTGTTACCCAGGATGGTCTCCCAAAGTGCTGGAATCACAAGCATGAGCGAAACACCACGGCCTTAAAGCACTTTTAAACAAGAAGAAAAAAGGAAGGACTCTCAGTATTGTCTTCCTTTACAAAAATTCCCCTTCTACAACTCAAAGATAGGCAATTGCAAAATGTCCCAAACAGTAAAATTAGAGCTAGAGATCTTTTTTGCTTGAAAAGTAGACAATAGTGTTAGTTTCGGATTATCTGTACAATACAGTTAAAATGTGACGTGTAATATAGTATAAACTAAGAATTCTGTGTTTTACAGACTCCCACCTACTAGAGATCCTTTTTACCAATTCCTGCTTGGCGATTTGGATGGAGCTCTTTTACAATATTGTACAATATTGCTGATTAAAACTGTGCTTACAGATTACACAAAGCCATGAGGACTGGGTTGTTTTCCATGACACTTAGTTGAAAGGTATTCTCATTTTAAGTTCTAATAGATACTGCCAAATAGCGTGCCAAGAAGTCTTTGCCAATTTACTCTTTAGCTATATGAGTGGCCATGCCTCCACAACCTTGCCAACACCAGATACAGCCAATCTTATTCATTTTTCTCCAACCTCATAGGCAGAAAATGTCATTACAGTTGGCACTTCCCTAATAACTAGTTAGATTAGGGTGTTTTTTTGTTTTGTTGTTGTTGTTCTTTGAAACAGGATCTCACTCTATCGCCCAGCTTGGAATGCAGTGGTGCAAACCTGGGCTCAAGCCATCCCCCCGCCTCAGCCCCCCGGTTAACTGGGACTACAGGCACGCACCACCATGCCTGGTTAATTTTTGTTATTTTTTGCAGGGACGGGGTTTCGCCATGTTGCCCAGGCTGGTCTCAAACTCCTGAGCTCAAGCGATTCACCCACCTTGGTCTCCCCAAGTGCTGGGATTACAGGCATGAACCACCGTGCCCAGCCTAGATTGGGTATCTTTTTGTACACAGATTGACTCTTCAGCTATCCCCTTCTGAACTGCCACTTCTCATCCTTCGTTCATTTTTAAACTGTTTCTACCTCTTTGGAATTAGGAATTCATCTCTTGGTCTATTATTTCCTTTAAGTATGATCTCTCTTAAGATAATTCCATAACTAAACACATTTTAGGGATTCTAAGATCCATGCACCTAGATATAAAGCAACAATTCTTAACTTATTCACAGTGCATAACCCATATTTTACAAAGAAATGTGAAACACTCCTATGTCTCTGTATATATGAAACATAAACCATAAACCATGGGGTCATACAGGAATAGGCACATCCATCCCTCATTTTCCACTGCCACATGGTAAATACACAAACTTATTAGTGAGACGGTATCACTTTAGTACCAGATAATCCAAGAAGTCCTTTACAGACATTATCATTTAATTCCCAACAACCCTCTGCAATAGGTCTTATTACCCTCATTTACAGATTTTAAGAACAGAAATCTCAGAGTTTAATCAGTTTGCACAAGATCACAGGGCTAAACAAAGGTTCCTACTGAGGCCTGTGTAACTCCAAGCAAGATGCCACTGGCCCACCCTACCACTGTGCTGTACTGCTGTCCCCAACTTTAGGTGGTAGTACGTGCACACAGAAATGTCTATCATATTTTTCTCCAAAGGTTCATTACATCACTTGGGATGTCTTTAACAAAAATCATATAATACCAGGAGCTTTAACCAGCACCATTGATTGTCTTGCCACAGCTAACCTTAAAAAAATAACATGGGCTCAGTCAACCTTATTATAAGATTCCTAGTCCTATATCACAATTTGCCTTAATTACCCTCTCAGAGGATACCCTAAGAACAGCTGTGAACTCCATGAAATGTTTTGGGAGCATAGCCAGTCCCATGCTTATGAAGTACTGAAGAGGCAAAAAAAAAGTTCAATGGGATCTCTGGTGAGCATTTTCCAAAATTAACCTAGGCATCAGTCTTCCATAATAATCCCAAATCAGCATTTGCTAAATGGCATGAACTAACTACTTAGCTCCTAAAGTTAAACACATGAAGAATGAGAATAATGCAGTCACTCCATCATGCATGCAGGCTGCTCTAGCTGCCCTCTCCACTCAGCCTCAATCACCATTCTGCCTCACACTCCAGCCTCTTTAATCTCAAACAGCTTGTATAGTTCCCACACACACCCCAGGATGTTTCACACTTACATGACGTGGCTCCTGCTGTCCCTTCTGCCTCTTCCCTCCTGGGTGCACACGGTTATTAGCCTCTGCCTATTTTCACGTTCCTCTCTGAATGTATTTCTCACCGGTAACAACTAGGCTAAGCCTAATAATGCCCCCTCCTCCTATGTTTCTGGGGCATCTCACATATACCCTATGACATATTCACAACTTCTCTTTACTTGGAGAGATTTTAACCCACCTTTAGGATCACTGCCACAGTGAGCCACTATTACTGTTGAAAAATAAAAAGACTGTCACCCAGGAATCAGACAAAACAAAGTGAAAGCCACTGTACTCCATGTCTTTCTTCAGGACAAGGGTCTTACTACCTTTTTTTTTTTTTTTTTTTTGTTGCCCAGGCTGGAGTGTGGTGGCGCGATCTCGACTCACTGCAAGCTCCGCCTCCCGGATTCGAGCCACTCTCCCGCCTCAGCCTCCTGAGTAGCTGGGACTACAGGCGCCCGCCACAACGCCCGGCTAATTTTTTGTATTTTTAGTAGAGACGGGGTTTCACTGTATTAGCCAGGATGGTCTCAATCTCCTGATCTCGTGATCCATCCGCCTCGGGCTCCGAAAGTGCTGGGATTACAGGCATGAGCCACCGCGCCCGGCCGGGTCTTACTCTTCTTTCTAGCCCCTGAAACCTAGCATAGAATCAACTATGAGCACAGGCACTTAATCTATGCTTGTTAAACTAAAAATTTACATAAGATATTAAGTCATTTCAGAAACTCAAAAAATGCAAAAATAGGTAAACTCGCATACAAGAAATACAGAAACTAAAAATTTCAACTGTACTTACTCTCCAAAGAAAAAGCGAGAGCTTCTCCATTTTTTGCAAAACCAGCTGGGAAAAAAAAAAAAAAGACATCTGGGGAGAGCTCAGTCACTTCTCAACCAGCATTTTTTTTTTTTTTTTTTAACCACTATTACCACAGGTTCTCTTAACTAGATTCTCTCATTATCTGCCCTGCTAGGACCAAAAGCTGAGAAGCACCTTCTTTTGGAAGCTAATTCTTAATCAAATTCCTTCTCAAAATGTGGACCTTCTTGAAGTTTCCTCCGCAAGAAACTACTGTTAGTTTCTGAGGTAGGATGCAAAATGTAAGGTGCTACGTACGGGAGAGCATGAGTCCTAGACATCTTAGCTATAAGGTATCAGAACTTCATCTCTACAGCTTTTTACTTAATTTTTATATACAAGGGGCACAAATGAAATGGGCAAAGACTTGTCAGAGATAGCACATCCATGGTAGAAGAGTGTGTTCCTACAATTATGTAGTCCTCCATGTTTGATGAGAGTTCTTAATCAAACGGTCTCACTGCACACTTCATTGAAAGAAGCTCTTTGTTGTCAAACTTATAACGAATCATGTCAATATAAGAAATTTAGTTTTGAGGCCGGGCGCAGTGGCTCACACCCGTAATCCCAGCACTGTGGGAGGCCACGGCGAGGGGATCACGAGGTCAAGAGATCCAGACCATCCTGGCCAACCAACATGGTGAAAACCCGTCTCTACTAAAAATACAAAAATTAGCTGGGCGTAGTGGCACACGCCTGTAGTCGCAGCTACTCGGGAGGCTGAGGTAGGAGAATCCCTTGAATCCAGGAGGCAGAGGTTGCACTGAGCCAAGATCGTGCCACTGCACTCCAGCCCAGTCGACAGGGCAAGACTCTGTCTCAAAAAACAAAAACAAAGAAGAAATTTAGTTTTAGGTTTTTCAGAGAGCTTTCAAATTTAAATGTCCACATCTTGTGACATAACAATTCCCAGTTTAATAATTTATGTTATAAAAATTCTCAACCAGGTGCTGGGTGCAATGACTCACTCAGGTACTCCCAGCACTTTGGGAGGCTAAGGCAGGAGGATCACTTGAGGTCAGGAGTTCGAGACCAGCCTGGCCAACATGGCAAAACTCCGTCTCTACCAAAAAATACAAAAATTAGCCAGGCGTGGTGGCACACACCTGTAATCCCAGCTGCTCAGGAGGCTGAAGCATGAGAATCCCTTGAACCTGGCAGGCAGAGGTTTCAGTGAGCAGAGATCGCGCCACTGCACTCCAGCCTGGGCGAGACCAAGACCAATTTTTTTTAAAAAATTTAAAAACTTCTCAACAAGAAGTCTGATGGCATACACGTAGGTACACTTGAATAAAGTTACTATGAAAAGGATGGCTAAATTATTGCACACCTATGCTGAACAATGCATCTGTTGGTTAAAAAAGAGAACTATCTGTACCTACATTGAAGATTCTTCAGGATACATTACTTAGTAAAAGCACAAATTATAAACAGTATGATTTCATTATTATATTCAAAGATGTTTGTGGACACATGCATAGAGCTTCTAGAAAATATATTCAGTAGGCCGGGCGCGGTGGCTCACGCCTGTAATCCCAGCACTTTGGGAGGCCAAGGCGGGCGGATCACGAGGTCAGGAGATCGAGACCATCCTGGCTAACACAGTGAAACCCTGTCTTTACTAAAAATACAAAAAAAAAAAATTAGCCGGGCGAGGTGGCGGGCGCCTGTAGTCCCAGCTACTCGGGAGGCTGAGGCAGGAGAATGGCGTGAACCCCGGGGGAGTGGAGCCTACAGTGAGCAGAGATCGCGCCATTGTACTCCAGCCTGGGCGACAGTGAGACTCTGTCTCAAAAAAAAAAAGAAAATATATTCAGTAAGTAAGCCCTGGGAACTACTAGAGAGAGTGAGGATTGAAAAACATTTTTCACATTTTATGTATTTTGAATTAATCTGAATGTGCACATATGTAAAAATTATCAACCTGTTTAATATTTATACAATCTGTTGTATCTATGTTGTATCTGAACAAAAAAGGTAATACATGCTCATTGTAAATTAAAAACACACCACCCACAGATTATTACTTGAATCCACATCCCAAAAGAGAACAAAGATCTTCCATGTTTCTGTTATCACCATCAAATCTATTTACATCCATCCAGCTTCCCCATCTGAATCTCAAGGAGAAAAATACAGCGGCTTCCATTGGAATGACTACTGGGTGACGTTGTATTCATCCTTTATACACATTGTCCAACAGGATCCTATGAAGCATCATTTCCATTCTAACCTCCCAAGACCTCAAATTCCTCATCCTCAAGCTACATCATGCATTTAGTAAGTGGAGCTGGAAATCAAGCCCAGATCTAGACCTCATATCCCACACAACAAACCCAGATCTAGACCTCATATCCCACATCCTGCTGGCTTTTCCCTTCAGTTCAACAAGGACACATATGGCAAGCAACCAGTCTCCTCATCGAGAGGTTTCAGCACAGTTTCTCCTTCCTGCACTCTCCTGTTCCTCAGCAGTATCTCACATTCAAGACATTTTTTTCTGCAAGTCAGGGTCATACCAAACTTGATAACAAGCTGAGACAGACACCGTGGACTCCACTCCAGATACCTCTACCTCTTGCAATCTAAGAACACATCCCCAGGAACCACAATCAGCCTCCTGAGACAAAGCCGTGACATCTACCTCTCCATGCCCTCTGCCCTAACCTCCTATCTCCTTAGGCCCCTCTCCAACTTCTCCGCAATCCACTTATATTAAGATGAAGCTACTAAAAAACACATTGAAACAAAAAAAGTTTCATTTTTCTGTCTTAAAACAGGATATCCATGTTTTTATTCTATAATAAGCCCCGGGGCACAGACTACCTGTATACTAGTCTTTTTCCTAAAGAAAGAAGATAAATCAACCCTTCAAAAAAGCCAAACAAGATTTCTGTACTCAGAGAAGGCAAGAAATAGGACATCTCTGCTCTGACTTGCCACTGCAAACATGAATGGGCTCTTGTGCAAGCTACTTTGAGGATTTGGACAACTTAAATGGGAGGGATGAAGTCAGGCAGAGTTGCAGCACCTGGCAATGGGTTCCCGTGATTATCTGGAGGGCCTCGGGCAGGTTGCTTCTACCAGGGTTCTGTGGAGAATCCTTTGGTAAAGCATCTATTGTGCTATCTCATTTTTATTAGTTTTCCTTTCTTATAATATTTAAATACATCCTGGAAGTAGTACTCTATTGATCAAAGGACTTGCATAGACAGCAGAAAAGTCTTGAAAGGAGTTATTCAGAACAAGTCACCTATCTCAAAATCAACTGATCTAACATATCACCCAGTTTTTGATTAATAGTTTTGGTCACTATTGTGACCAAAGACAGGATTCATAATTGGGGAAGCATGCTACTTTACCAAGGACCAGATTTTTTTTAATGTAAAAATGAGGGAATTTAGCTCCTCCCAAAAGATTTCTTGTATTTTAGCAAAAGTTTTATGAACAAAATGGAAGGAATACTTAATTTATGCTAGTGTCCTAAAATAACCAGATAAAGGTATTTTAAACCTGGCTCATGATATCCATAAACGTTTTGGCTAACAGTTTCAACCTCTGCTTGTCAAATCACGCATTTAGACCACCATAGAAGAACTGGACTTGCGGCCAGGTGCGGTGACTCACACCTGTAATTCCAGCACTTTGGGAGGCCGAGGCAGGCAAATCACGAGGTCTGGAGGTCAAGACCAGCCTGGCCAACATGGCGAAACCCCATCTCTACTAAAAATACAAAAATTAGCCGGGTGTGGTGGTGTGTGCCTGTAATCTCAGTTACTCGGGAGGCTGAGTCAGGAGAATCACTTCAACCTGGGAGGAGGAGGTTGCAGTGAGCTGAGATCGTACCGTTGCACTTCAGCCTGGGCAACAGAGTGAGATTCCGAGTCAAAAAAAAAAAAAAAGAGAGAAGAACTGGACTTGGTCTACACTCTTTTGGAACCTAAGATAGGTTCAGACAATTCCCCCAATGTTATGTTAATGAGAAAGCAGAATGAATTTGTAAGAAAGTGAAGGCCAGGCACAGTAGTTCACATCTGTAATCCCAGCACTTTGGGAGGCCGAAGTGGGAGGACTGCTTGAGCCAAGGAGTTCAAGACTAACCTGAGTAACACAGCAAGACATTCGTCTCTACTAAAAATTAAAAAAAAAATTAGCCAGGCAAGGAGGCATGTGCCTGTAGGTACCTGTAGTCTACACCTGTGATTACTGTACTCCAGCCTGGGCAACAGAGCAAGACCCTGTCTAAAAAAAAAAAAAAAGTGAGCTCACACTCACCAGAAATGTTAAAAAAGTGCAAGAGTAGATCAACTGGCCAGGAGCAGTGGCTCACGTCTGTAGTCCCAGCACTTTGGGAGGCTGAGGTGGGCAGATTACCTGAAGTCATGAGTTCGAGACCAGCCTGGCTAACATGGTGAAACCCTGTCTCTACTAAATATACAAAAAAATCAACCAGACGTGGTGGCGGGTGCCTGTAATCCCAGCTACTCAGGAGGCTGAAGCAGGAGAATCACTTGAACTCAGGAGGCAGAGGTTGCAATTGAGCCAAGATCGCCATTGCACTCCAGCCTGGGTGACAAGAGTGAAACTCCATCTCAAAAAAAAAGAGTCGATCAATCATCGTTTGTCACAAACAAGCCTTGTCCATTGAGTCGGAGGTTCTACTGAGGAGATTCTTCCATCTCTAACAGATACGTAAGTACTCAGATATTTCTAGAAACTAAGAAAATGCCAGGCACGGTGGCTCACGCCTGTAATCCCAGCACTTTGGGAGGCCGAGGCAGGCGGATCACCTGAGGTCAGGGGTTCAAGACCATTCTGACCAACATGGTAAAACCTGTCTCTACTAAAAACTACAAAAATCAACTGGGCACGGTGGTGCGCACCTGTGGTCCCAGCTACTTGGGAGGCTGTGGCAGGAGGATCTCTTGAACCCGGGAGGTGGAGACTGCAGTGAGCCAAGATTGCACCACTGTACTCCAGCCTGGCAACAGAGCAAGACTCTATCTCAAAAAAATAAATAAATAACAAACTAAGAAAATGAACAAAAATTGAATAAATGAATTCTGAAAGAAAGGTTATATCCCAGGTTGCTCCAAAATTTGTAAATCGTTCTCCTTCTATTTACAGCAGAGCCAGAAGGCCGAGATTTAACACCACCCCCACTCACTTATTCATCCATCTATATCACTCTCGGTGGTATTCTACACAGCTGATTACACCCTCCTTCTCCACAGGCTTTCTTCATTTATCTCCCAGAAACAGTTTGCCCTGCTTGCTTTCTTCTACTTTACTGTCCTTCCTCACCCTCCTTTGCTGGTCTTTCCTTCACCCTACAGCCATAGGCTCAGTCCCTTGATGATCGTGCCCAATTCCATGGTTTCAAATGCCACAAGCTAATGAAGTCCCCAAATGTCACTTCTATGTCCTATCTCCCCGAGTTCCAAATTGATATATCTGCCTACTAACCTTCTTCACTTAAATTTCTAGTAAGTATCAAAACCATATCAAAACCAAAGTTCCTGTTTTCTACCCAAGAATCTGCTCCTCTCCCAATATTCTCCATTTTGGTAAATGGCACCATCTTCCACCCAGTTACTCTGGCCAAAAAATCTTGTCATTCTTCACTTTTCTGATACTCCTCAGCTAATCCATCAGCAAATCCTGTTGGCTGTTCCTTACAGCTATACGGAGAATAGCCACTACTCATTACCTCCAAAGCTAGTAACATCATCTCCTGCCAGAATATTACAACGGCGCTAAATGCAATTTTCAGGTATTTTCTGTTGCAAGCATTTTGAAACCACTACTCCACCCTTCCTTCAATTTGTGGAAGATGATGTACAAAGATAGTCACCATCAATTCCTCTCTCTTGGTACATGATGCCACTCTACCAACTAAAGATAGAGTCTATTTCCATATCTCCCCTGAATCTGAGCTGGCCTGATGACTTGCCTTAATCAATAGAATGTGACAGAAGTAACCTGCCAATTCTGAGCCCAGCCTTAAAGAAGACTAGCAGCTTCCATTTTCACTTAGGGTAAGATCAGTCAACTCTGCCAGGAAAAAAAAACTCCAGCTTCTTCTGAATCATTTGAAGAAAGGTTACAAGGATGGCCAGTTACATAGCAAAGCTTCCCTGGTCCTTTTAGCCCAGTTTAGTAATGAACCTGAGTGACACATGTGGATCAGAAACCACCACCTAACAGACAAAGAATGAGAAAGAATAAATTGTTCTGAGCCACTAAGTTTTGGGGTGGTTTGTTTATGCAGCAATAGATAACTGATATATATACCATGACCACAACAGAATCAGCTCCCTAAACAACTAATGATAATGCAATAATGCCAGACATTCTAAAGACTTACGCTCCTTTCAGCTTATAGTTCAATAGATTCCTCTAAGAATATTTCTCTTTCTTTTTTTTTTTTTTTTTTTTTTGAGACAGAGTCTTGCTCTGTCACTCAGGCTGGAGTGCAGTAGTGCGATCTTGGCTCACTGTAAGCTCCGCCTCCCAGGTTCACGCCATTCTCCTGCCTCAGCCTCCCGAGTAGCTGGGACTACAGGTGCCTACCACCAGGCCCGGCTAATTTTTTGTATTTTCAGTAGAGACGGCTTTTCACCGTGTTAGCCAGGATGGTCTCGATCTCCTGACCTCATGATCTGCCTGCCTCGGCCTCCCAAAGTGCTGGGATTACAGACGTGAGCCACCGCGCCTGGCCCAAGAATATTTCTACAATAACTTTAAACTATTTCCTAATCAAGTTATATGGTCTCAGGATAATTCTCTAAAATATCTATAGTTTATGTATTATATATTCCCCTTCAGGGCAATAAAATTCACAGAATATGTCAATATTTATAACTGTGTTTATTTACCAATACTGAATACTTGCCAAACAGCAATTTCAGACCATGATAAATTACACCCTTAATTTTAATGGAACACTCAAAACTGTGTATGCTTGCCACCAACCAGCCTTCAAGCAAAATTCTGGCAGTCCAAGCCAATTTGTAACATCAGATTTATGGGGCTGAGATCTTAAGAATACCAATCCTACCCCTTGGTCATTGCTACCACACTGCCACCTCCTGTCTTATGACTCTGGAAGCTTGAATCAGAGGCAACAGTCGATAAAGGAAACTCAGCTAAGAATAGCACAGCTAACCATCTTGTCTTTCCGCCTCTCCTTCCTCCCAGACCAAACTAACCACCAGAGTTACTGAATGGATAACTCACACCTTCCAAAAATTAGTTATTGCTAGAAAAGTTGCTGCCTGGATGCCGCTAAAAACAATTATAATGGAGTCACTTCAAATACATGAAGGTAGTTTGACAGCTTCACTTTAATACAAAATCCCAATCCTATAACCACACATTAACTAAACTTGTGTCGCTCATAATAGTTTCAAAGCATGGCAAAGATCATTTCCCCCTTGCTGACTGCATGAAAGAGGTACACAGGCAAAAACAACAGAGCTACAGAAAAAAAAATTTAAGTCAAGCTCCTTACAGGAAAAACCCCAGATCTCTGTAATTCCAGAAGGTATTTTTAAGCCTTAGCTGATAACCTATTTATTTTGAGCACAATGGCAAAACCTCAGAACAAAATACTATATACCTCTTGTAGTTTATCATAATGGCATCTGGCCTGAAAAGAGAATGTAACTGATCACGCAAATCAAAAGGAAAGCCAGAAACAGAAGCCAAGATTCTAGATTTCCACTGGCTCCAGGCACATGTCATGTTTCCATAACATCTTCCTCAGGGTTACTGTGGACAGCCATACAGTAGAAGCTACTTATCAACATGCATCTAATTTTTTTAAACTCTTATTAATATCAAAGTAAGAAATCTTTCAAGATCTCTGAATTTGTTTTGAGAAAATATGAAATTAGGAAAAAAAATCTTTTCAGCTACAACCACTTAGGACGCTGATCTTAAACTGAGCACTCCAAAGATAACCTAGTTTATAATTATTTAACCAGTCAACAAAGTTTCCTAACATTCAGAACCTCAAGTCTCTGCATGTGTGAGAAACTTTCCCGAATCACAAGATTCACCTAAGCCACACACTGATAAGGAAGGAGTACCACTGCTATTCATACCTGTGTTTAAACGTTCTACATTAAAAACAGCTTTTGTTGTCCTAAGACTTTGAAGTCGGAGGCAGCATTGAAGGGTCATGTGCCCTGGCTAATGGGCACGTTGCTGGTCATGACACTAGCCTATTCTATCCTTAATACCTATTAAAATGCAACACTAGCTTTTAAATAGCCACTTAAAGTAAGATACATTTAAAACCCCGATGACTTTTATAAGTTCTATCCAATTTACATTTTAAACACAAGACTAATATGGAAATAAGCTCTTCACTTTCTTTTTTGCATTTTCCCCCAATTTTACTGTGGTAAATACACATAAAATTTACCATCTTAATCACTTTTAAGAGTACAATTCAATGGTGTTAAATACACTCATAGTGTTGGGCAACTATCACTGTTTTCTTTTTTAAGGAAACAAAAAAGAATGTTTGAGCTTAGGTACCACAGTTTATGGTGGTGCATGCCTGTAATCCCAGCTGCTAGGGGGGCTGTGGCAGAAGGATCGCTTGAACCTGGGAGGCAGAGGTTGCAGTGAGCCGAGATCGTGCCACTGCACTCCAGCCTGGGCAACAGAGTGAGACTCCATCTCAAAAAAAAAAAAAAAAAATTCTACCCTAAAAGGAAGAAAAAAATAAAGGATCCTGCCTAGAAAAATATTAACTATAATATGCTATTATTTTTTCTCCTTTCTTCAAATGTATTTTTTGCTACACATAATCCTAAACAATGCCAACAGCTAAATCATGAGGAAGTTTAATAAAAATATGCTTAGGTTCTTCATCACATAGGAGGCAGCAAAACAACAAAAAGGTTAGGTTCTAAAAAACAGAACATATGAAGAATTATTGTCATAATTTAAAAAAGTAATGGAAATTGAACTAAAACCACCATCCTCTCAGTTCCCCAGTGTCAGCAATTTTCCTCTTCCCTCTCCCATGCCCAACAGCCCACAACATAACAAAAAAGGACATCAGTGCTATTTACATAATCACATAGGGGCACAAACAAGGCCCCACAGGATACCAGCAGCTCTTCCAACCAAACTCAGCTACATTTCCAAGTACCAACTATTTTCCACATCCACCCTTACCTCCAAGGTGGAGGGAAAAAAAGTTGAGCCTATACTTCGGAGTCAAAGTCTTCATGTTCTGTATCTTTTATATTTAGAATAGAAAGTGCAACACTATCACAGATATCCAGTGCAATCTTCTCTTTAGTCCAGATGCAGGAGACATCAATGTCTGTAAAGTAACTGCTATAATCTTCCCCAACTGAGGGGTATCTGAATGCAGAAAAGCCACATTCCTTCCACATTCCCTTGAGACCTCAGTAATTGGGAGCTAAGCTTGGTCTGAACCAAATTCAACCTTACTCCTTCCTGAAAGGGTCCCCCCCAAGCTCCACTGGAAGTCAAAGCCAGGCCAGCCTGCCAAGCCTCCAATCACCTCCTGGGCCT
The DNA here is from genome assembly GCF_009828535.3 of Hylobates moloch. Taxonomy (NCBI): domain Eukaryota; kingdom Metazoa; phylum Chordata; class Mammalia; order Primates; family Hylobatidae; genus Hylobates; species Hylobates moloch. The sequence continues at coordinate 145,616,663 of NW_026652276.1, read as the reverse complement.
GCTCCCGTTTAGTCAGTGCAAGCCCATTCATCCATCTCAGCGTGCATTCTCCAGCACCAGGTTCCTGACATGCCTTGTATATCAAGTATAAAGGTCACTGCTGCACATGTGGGTGTGCCTGCCTCAGATGCCCACATGATGATGGGATGGAATGAAATGACTGCTAAGCAGAAAGAACTCCACCCTAAAGTCCAGCAGGCTTGGCAAGGATTGGTTTGTGGCATTCAACTATCAGAGCAACCCCCGTAAGTCAGTACAACCTCTTGACCTTCCCTTAGGTGCTGGGCATGTGGTCACCCTGATGCCTTCTCTGCCTGCTTCCAGAGCCTATGAAAATGGTGGAACAGTCCAGATACGGGAAACTGCATCACAGCTCCAAGGGTCAGTTAAAATAATTGTAATACAGATTTCCAGAGGCAGAGAAAAAAGGTTTTTTTTTTGTTTTTTTTTTTTTGAGGTAGAGTTTCAGGCTCTTGTTCAGGCTGGAGTGAAGTGGCACGATGGCTCACTGCAACTTCCACCTCCCTAGTTCAAGCAATTCTCCTGCCTCAGCCTCCCGAGTAGCTGGGTGGGATTACAGGCACTCGCTACCACGCCCAGCTAATTTTTGTATTTTTAGTAGAGACTGGGTTTCACCATGTTGGCCAGGCTGGTCTTGAACTCCTGACCTCAGGCGATCCACCCACCTGGCCTCCCAAAGTGCTGGGATTAGAGGAGTGAGCCACTGCACCCTGCCAAAGGCTCTACTTTTAAGACATTTCAACACAAGCAAGAAACATGATTGTTCTATCAGCAAAAAAAATCTCCAATGTTCTCATCCCTGTTTACTTTGTAAGAGAGTACTGTATCATTTAAAATCCTGAGCATTTTAATGAACTTGAAAATTTAATCTACATTGTTAAAAATGAACTTGAAAAATGAACTTGAAAATTTAATCTACATTGTTAATAAACTGAAGATACATTGATAAATACTTGCTGTCACTGGTGACATCTTACCTTATGTGCTTTCCTAAAGAGGAACTCCTGTTTATTATAAAATAACAAGTAACTAAGTATATAAATGCTTTTGGACTAAGCAAAAGCCTTCAAGAATAAAACAGGCAGTTGTTACCAGGTAATGTTTTTAAATTAATCCCCTACACCTGGGGAGAAATTCCCATCAGTTAGCAAAAGAAAAGCAGCAGGGGAAGGCACAGTAATCTGTATTTACATGTAGCTCAATGAATTGTAAAAATCCAAAACATTTCATTTTTAAATTTAGAAACTCTCTCAAATGTTAAAATGCCAGTCCTTGAGGCACAACCATTTGCTTATTTATTCAACATTTTAACAAAATTAAGACATACTGACCAAACATAATAACAATTAGAATTTGCAAAATGGGCTTATGTTTTTTTCCTAACCAATTCAGGCTATGGCTTTAAGCTTCTTTTTAGGGGAATATTACTTCTCCCTTGATTTTCAATTCTTGTTAAACTAAGCTCAATTTATATGAAAATGTGACCCCTACCAAAATTCCCAACTAGAACTATATCTACCCGGTCACTCAAATCCCTTTCAATTATCTTAATGAAATTTAAGTATGAGAACAAGAAAAATCCAAACCAACTCATCCTTAAAAACAAGATTTGTGAAAATGCTTTGCCTGGGAAGAGAGCTGAAATCCACACAGGCATACAGATAAGATGTTTTGTAGCCATCTATTTCTGCACAGCACCAAAGAAATGCATAGCAAACCCTCCTGCTCTCCAGCACACACTCTCTCACCAATATCTAACCAGATACACGCAGCCCTGATTTAAATTAACTTTCAGCTTATTGTTTGGCTCAGGTTGGGAGTTGGGGGGATGGGAGAGGGGCAGGCAGAAACCCTAACCCCACCTTGCAAAACCCAGAAAAGCTTAGAGGCCCACCCCGGTGCGACTGGGAGGGAGCAGTGCCTTTCCAATTGGAGTTGGAGCCAGAACCTATGGTGTGAGTTGGCTGAAGGTTTTTAAAAACAAAACAAAACAAAAAAATAGAGCCGGAATCCGGCCTGCTCTAGCAAAAGAAAAGGAGTCTGCACTGCTCCATAAGGCTTCATAAGAAAAAGAAAAAGGGAAAGAGCCATGTCTCCAAAATGCTTCAGAGGCTAAAACAGTCTGCAAACATTCTGTAAAGCGACATCCTACACACATGATCTCGGAGACGAGAAATCCCACCTCCTTAAGTAGTACAAATCTTCCTGTCTTCATCTTTTGGTGGTTGTAAGCAAAAATGTACCCAGGAGGAGTGGGGTGGAAAGCGGGGAGACAAAGGTGCTGATTGCAGGAACCTGTAGAACTTTGGAGTGACTCAAAGGCACTTCTGGGCCAGAGAGGCCCCGGCGTCTACGCACGCGTTCCAATACCCCTGGCGAGCTCACAGGGCAGAGGCAAATTCCTCTCCAGTCGGCCGCGCCCACGGCCTCCCAACCCCGGACAGGGAAGGAAAGGAGGGACCCCCGCGTGTCCGCAGCTGCTTTCGCTTCTCCTGCTCCTGGAGGGGTGGGAGAATCATCCGCTGCTTCCCAAGCCCTGCAGACCCCCCAAACTGCTTGTTGGCACCCATTTCCCGTAGGAGTAATTTGACCCGCTCTGACCAAGGACATTCAGCTGTAAGCTTTCGAGAGATTTTGTAACCAATAACCATAATCCCGCGGCAGAGGCCACAGACAAGCTTTCAATTCCTACCCAGCATCATCAACACACACACCCCCACCAGAAACTTAAAAGCAAGGGGAAAAGACCGGAACACCACACCACACGGCAGCTGGGTAAGCACCAGAGAACAAGAAGTTCTCAGCTGAGTCTCTCCACTCAATAACGGAGTGAGAACAGAATCGGGGGAAACAGAAGCAGCAGCTCACCTTTGCCTTTTTGGGACCGAGTGCTCAACTTCTATGGGTTTCCCGTGCAGTTCTATTTTACCTGCGGACACACAAGAAGTGAGACGGTCGGCCGAGTTCAGCGGCTCTCCCTGCCCGAAAGACCCGCACAGCCCAAGCGGCGACACAAATGGCCTCCTGAGGCCCCCGAAGAGCCCCCGAGGCCCGGACGCGGCTCCAGGCGGAGGGAGAAGCCGACCCCCTCGAGCGGCGTGGGCATTTAACTCGCAGACGATTGGGGAGCAGGGTCCGCTGGCGGGCCCACTACTTGGGTATCAGGCCAGTCTCCAAGCCTCCCCCACCCACCCCTGGGGGCCACCAACACCACGAGGCCCGCAAGAGGGACGCGGCCCACCCTCTCACCGCCCTGGACACGCTCCACAGGACTGACTCGGGGCAGGGGGCTCCCCTGGCTTTCTTCAGGAGGGGGCGCCCTGGCCCTGCCCTCTGCTTCAGCCCAGACCCGCGGGGAACACTCAGCGGTGGGCTTGGGGAGGACAGGCAGTGGCGGGAAAGGGTCGGGGACGGCAGGGGAGACCAAGAACGGGAGAACTGGCAGAGGCGCAGCTCGGCACAGGCTGAACCAGGCGCGAAGGACGGCAAGGCGCCCGCACCAAGTCTGAGTTGATTAAAAGGGAAGCCGAAAGGCACGGGGCTCCCACGGGGACCCCAGCGCAGCCTTCCCCCTGGGCGTCCTGCTCCGCCCGGCACCGTCCCTCGCCCTGGCGGAGCCATACCCGGAGGCCGCAGCCCCGCGCCAGGGCCCGGAGAGCGGCGGGCGGCCGGTGCGTGGCGGCGACTCCCTTCCAAGCGACCAGCCGCCCCCGCCCACCTGCCCCTATCGCTCCTCGGACCGGGGGAGGTGGAACGGGGAAACCCGGCACACACTATCTCCTCCCGCAGGGTGGGGAGGAAGCGCGGGGCCGCCTGTGCGAGGCAGCCCCGCGGTCTCACTCGGCAGCAGGGTCGAGGCCACTTTCCGTTCTCCACGGCCGGGGGTTTCGGGGCGCAGCACAGACAGCGCCATAGATAACGACCGAGGAAAGCAGGAAGGAACGAGGCACAGGCGGGCATTCTAGCTCGGCCCCCGAGGCCCAGCGTGCCGGGGCCTGGAGCACGCGCCTGGGCCCGGGCGGGGCGCCGGGGGAGCGCGTCTCCCGCAGCCCCGCGCCCCCCTTAGCCAGCGCCGGGGCTTTCTTGACAGCGCGTCCGCCCTCACCCAGCAAACCCCGGCCGGGGAAGCAAAACCGCGGGCCGGAGTGGGAGCCGGAGCTGAGGAGAGCCCCGGCCCCCACGCGCGTGGGTGTGGGCGCTCAGGCCTCACCCCCGCTGCCCCAGCGCGCCGGGCCTGGGGCCCGCGGAGCCACCCGGTGGGTATGGGCGGGCGGTGCAGGGCTGGGGCGAGAGCCCGGGTGGGGCCAGGCCCGGGCCCACCTGAAAGCGCCTCGATGGCCTTGAGGGCCCAGCTCTCGTCCGGGCAGTCCACGAACGCGTAGCCAGTCTTCACCAGGAAGGGTCCCGACACCGGGATCTTGGCGTCCTTGAAGATACTTTCTAGGTCCGAGGGGGCGGCGTTCTCGCTGAGGTTTCCGATATACAGTTTGTTCATTGTGAAGAGTGGTTGTTTAAAAAAATTAACGAGAAAAACGAAAAATTAAAACCACCCACGGTGATGGATGGATCCAGCTGGTTTTGTTCCCCTCGTCTTCTCGCCTTTAAAATACACAAACACAGTAAGAACCAAGCACAAGAACGAGGAGCGAAAAATCAGATCCGAGGCTTGTTTTTTCCTTGTCTAGATATGTTTTAAAAGAGAAAGAAAAGAAAAAGCCTAGCTACAACCCAAACGCATCCACCAGTCTTCCTAAGTCTTAGGAGGAGGCGGGATTAGCAAGAGAAAGGAGAAGGAGGAGGGGAAAAAAACTACTTTTTGTCTCTTCCTTCCCAACCCCTTTGGCTTCGGCCAGCGGACTGTGAAAATATCACACTACGTGAGGCAGGCGCCGCCTCCCCATAAAAAACCCAGAAGGGTGACTGGCAGGAGGGAGGGGAGAGGAGGAGGAGGAGGAGGGAGGAAGGCGCAGGAGGCGGAAAAAAATCCGCTCCGAGTGTCCGGCTTTTTGAATGAGCCACGTGTTCAAACTACAAATCAACGTCTCACGTGAGGAATCCCAGAGCCTCAATTAGAGTGGGTTTCGGAGAAAAAAAAGCGAGCGAGAGGAAGAGGGGGAGGGGAAACGAGATTGGGAGAGGGACTCTGAGAAGGGGGAGGAGGAAGAAGGAAAATGCTAAAGGAACCGCAGCCGGCACCAAGCGGGGCGCTGACGGTCACAACTCGAGTTTGTAAAGGGTTATCTGGTCTGGGCGGATCCTGGGAGGGAGGGCTGGAATATTGATTTTTTTTTTTAATGAGGAAATGGGTAGAGGTACTAACAGGCAGTTCCTCAGCTCTAGTTACCGTAGTTGTAATCATTCGATTTTTCAAAATAGGTTATTAACAACAAAACCAGAGTCACAATCCCGAACTGGCCTGGTGGCTTTAATGGCATTAGAAGTGTAACCCCAGCAAAGCCGCAGGCACGTTTCTAAGGCTGGCAGGGACGGAAACCCTGCGAAGAGGGGTGGGGGAGTGGGTGAGGGGGGCAGGGGGTGGGGGCAAGACAGGCGGGCGACGCGCCCTACCCTGTGCGCCCTTCTCGGGCCCCGGGCACCGCGCGAGTGGGGGTGGCCCGGGCCCGGAGTGGTGGGGGATGGGATCCCGCAGCGTCCTGGGCGGGTGTCTGGGCGACACCTCCTCCGCCTCCGCCTGCGCTCGCGGTGGCTCTCGGCTTCGCGTTTGCCATTGGTTGCGCGATTCAGAAAAGGCTCCAGGATAAATGAGGCCGGGGGCGGGCTTGGCCACTGGTGGGGGAGGGGAGTGCAGGGGCGGAGGTTTCTGGCTAGGGGCTGGGGTCGTCGGGGGCCTGGGCCGCTGGAGGAGAGAAGTCAAAGTGGGAAAAGTCGGTAAAGGGAAACCCTCTCTTCCTGTAGTTTTTAAAGGGGGAGGAGTGGAGTAGGCTGGTACTTTTATTTAAGTAATTTTAGTTGGAGAACTTGAGACTTAAAACTGGAAGACCGTCTTGCATTACCCCTAGGTGGTATTCGCATTTGAAAAATTGTTCGAGTCTCTTTCTGCCTCTTTTCTGCCTGGATTTGGCCATGAGAGCCATACATAATTTTCTCTATATGTAATGAGTACAATGGTGGTTGTCGGGGGAGGATTTGGGCCCGGTGGAGCCTTTGTGGGCCAACAAAATGTGAACTGGAGACGAGCAATACGGAAACGAAGGCAGGGCTGGGGTTCTAGTGGAAATCTCCAACTGTCGTTTAAAGATTGTGTACTCCACTCAAAGGTTTCATTTGCACCAGATACTTGTGTGTTTTTAACAGGTATATTTTTAAAAGGTATTGTATGGAAAAGATATAAAATTCTAATTTTTTAAGTGAAAAATTCTATATAACATGAAAATATAGACAAGAATCTTTAATGACTTGGCACTCTTACTGGTAGAAAAAAGGTATCCTGAATAGAAGAAATATTATGATTTACACTGGAAACATCTTCGGTAATTAATTGATACAAGCTTGCTTCTCTGTCAAAACCATTGTTAGCATTTTAAAATGTGTATTTTTCATTTAAAAGATGAATGGTAGACTTAAACATGGGAATTGTTGCATGATATAAAGAGTATTTACATTTTGTCTTTTAAAGGGAACTTACTTAGTAATTTTGTGTTAAGAAACCGGAAGGTGTCAGATCATCCATTTTAAATGCAACTGTTCTTTCTTACAGGTTTTTCTTTCCTGCCAAGCGAATCCAACATTTTAAACGTAAACACGCTTTCACAATAATTTCATTCACGTTTAATTTAATGAAATGTTGTTACTTTATAAAATAGGGGGACAGACGTGTTTTTGTGTTACAGTATTTGGAACTGAATTAAGAGCTCAGCCTTGAAAGAACGTTTTGGTAAAATTTCTCTTTAAGTTTATGGTTAGGTTTAACTTTTTAAAAGCATTTTTTTCTTTTTTTTTAAATATAACTTTAGTTCTAAAAAAGAAATGTATTCTTTCTTTTGGCCTCTGTGGTATGCAAAATGGAAACATCAAAAATTATGGATTTATTTTAAATGTACCTGTTGTAGAACAAAAGCCATTCGGAGAAATGTTCTTCATTCATTCATTTGGTAATATTTGCACTTCTCAATACCACTGTAAATTTTACAACCTGTTGATCATGTAACACTTTTAGTAATTTTTCATAAAAACAAATTGTGTCTGTTCAGCTTGCTTCCAAAATCACTTGAACCATGGCTTCTGGGTTGACTGTATTTGCTCGTATTAAAACTGAGACCTAAGGAAATATCTACTTCTAAAGCATGGAATAAATTGTTTATTTTCCATAAATACTAGTCCATGCTTATCTGGCACTATCAAACAAATCTCACAGCTGGAATTTAAAACAAGTGTGTGCTTTGATGAAATATGTTCCTGGGACTCCTGTTAACCTAATCTTTGTATTATTGTAACAAACTGGATAGTCCGTCTAGGACCTTAAAAACATACATGAGTAATATAAGCTCAGACATTAAAGAGAGAGGTGGATACAGTCCACTCCACTTCCAGTCTTCCAAGCATTTAAGGGCTGAGTCAAAAGATCTTAGGTAGTTGTCTTGCACTAGCACTTCAAGTACAAAGATACCTTTGGTGAATTTTCAAGAATGAATATAAAATCAATTTAACTTCCAGTTTTTTTTTTTTAATGAATCTCACACAAATTAACTGGTTATAGGCTACTTCAGCTTCTTCCTGAAGCAGTTGTAGCTCCTAATTAATGTGAACTCCACGAAGAAAGAACTCCCACCATTGTATGTGCTTTGGGATGCGGCTGAGTCTTTCCAATTGCAGTCTGTTTACTCTTTGGACAGCTGCATCTCCTCCTTATCTGCTGAACTGAGGACTGTACAAATGTTTCTTGTGGGTCAGTGTAATATTAAAGAATAGCTATGTTTAGAAGGCCAGTTACCGTTGCTGTACCCACACGTCAGGGGCAAAGCCTGAGTGGGCAGATGGGGGGAAGGGGCTGCCCCCCCTCCTCACGCCCAGCTTGGGACCAGCCTGGAGTCTCAAGCCGAAACCTTTCACGCGGGTGGGCACACAATGCCCGGTGTGTCGCCTGGGCCTCCTCGGAGGTGCTTTAACAGGCTCTTGCGCTTTTGAACGGCCCTCCTGGACTCTGATCTGTTTAAACTAGAGGCGTTAATAAGTGATAACCTGGATCTGCCCTCCCTGGAAGCTGCCTGCACGTATCTTATTGTTTAAAATAAATAAAAATGGTGCCCCGGGAGAGAAGATGGGGTTGTTTCCTTTTTCCTCTGGCTCTGCCCCGAGAAAGAGGGCGGGATCCTCACAGCTCACGCTGGGGAGGGTCTTTCGTCGGCCGCCGGCTCGCCTCGGAGGGCCTGGACCACTGGACCGCCCTTCCCCGGGGCCCTGCCGCGGGACCGCGGGCTTCTGGCTCCTCCTGGGGCTGCGTCCGTGTGCGCGGAGCCGTGTGGCCGGGGCCCTCGCCGCGCCACCCCACCTGAGTCAGCCCGCCAGCGCTGGGACGCACGGGGCAGCGTGGGTTTGGCGGCCCTCCCGCACCTCTGGTCTCAGTCGCGTGTGTGCGCGAGGGGTTCCATAGGGCTCAGGGATGCTTGGTACCCACGGGGGAGAATCCCTCGCCGAACCCTGCGGGTCTGCCTGGGGTGGGGCGGGCCGCGAGACTGGCGCGCAAAAGCGGCTCCAAGGCGGGGCTCCCGCGCTCCCCGGGGCCGGCTTGCCGAGTCCAAGTTGAGCAACCGGCGTCGAGAGAGACACCGCCCCTGCTACGGGCGGGGGCCTCTCCTCGCTCCCGATTGGCTGACGGGGGGAACCTATCGCCGTCGGCCGCCTCCGCCAGAGCGGTTTGCTGGTTTCCATTCATTGGCCCCGGAGCCGCCCCTGGATTTCCATCTTTTGTGGCGCGAAAATAACCCTTTGCTCCCTCGTTGGTTTTGTTGAGGTTGAGGCATGGGACTGTGTTCCCCTCTGCTCGCTCTCGTTTTTCCTGCCCTTTAACAGCTCGCCCCCAGCCCCAACCCCCAAGGAGGAAAGAGGGAGGTAACGCTGAGGAAGGGTGGAAAGCAGTTCTGCGTCCGTGGGTGGAGCCCGCCCCTTGGCTGACCGCATGGTGCCCGCACGGTCCCCTCCCTTCCCCCAGCGTCCAGCGCCCGGAGGTTCTGGATTTGCGCCATGCTCAGCAGCTGGAGTCACATCTTCGTTTCCCTACCCATTTCCAACATCTTAGAGTTTACACGTCCTTTTTTACTTAAAACAACTACAACCAACCATGTTCTCAGGTGCCATAACTTTTCTGGGCTTCTAGAGAAATCGGCTCGCCCTGCCCCCTCCCTTCCTAAACCCCTTTGTGGTCCACAGGGTTGTTTTAAGCAAAATCAAACAACCCCTCCAAAAAAAGCAAACGAAAAATTCCGGGTAAAATCAACTATGCTGAGACCACGTTTTCGTTGAAGCTGCCCTAAGACCAATGAAGCTGAGACCGACCTTCAAGGATTAACGATTTCTGTAGCTGAAATGTTCTCATTTCACTGACGTTTGGTGGAGACGGTGAGAAAAAATAAATATGAATTTGACTTGGAAAAGCACAAAACAAACGAAATAATCGTATTTAATTTGATTAACTGAAAAGGCAAACAGCCACAGTGGTGTATTCTAGGTACTGGTGTCTTTGGTGAGTTTGTAATTATATAAATAAATTGCTGTTGGTTTCATCAAAAACACAGATCAGAACTCTGGCCATGACAAAAAAAGAAGGAAGTATAAATTTGTTTGGTATATCTAATTTCATAACAGACTTTACTAAACTTTCATTATCTGGAGAAAAGGAAATGTACCAGTTAAGAATATAAGTTAATTTGTTTGCAGATAATTGTTCATTTTTTATCTTGACAAAATACTCTATTTGGTTAAAAACGGTAAAATGATAATTCAGTAAATATTTAAAACTTTGAGAGAATTGGTTTAAATCAGGGAGTTCAAAGATTTTCTCTGTGTTGTTTACTCTTAGTGATGTTACATCTTGTGATGTTACATCTTCCTCTGTGTGCTTTTGAAAAAATTATTAGTTCTGTGTTAGTCTCTAAAAACTAAAGTAACATAAATTGCCATGTACCAAAATTTTAAAACAAATTTTAACAACTGAATTGGTTAGTAAAGAAAAACTACTTTAAAATAGAAGTAATCATTAAACATATGTTATTTGCATTGGTATAATTCAACTACATTTCACTGATGTGGTTGATAGTATTTTTGAACTTGTCATGTAAAATTATTCATCAGAAGAAACATTAGAATAACTTAGAAATGGTTTGAGTTGAGTAAATTAAAACTTAAGCACTGAATTTGTAGTATGCAGAAGATTATAGAGTTAATAATTTAGATAATCCTTTATCACCTAAGAAATTTAAATTGTGAAGATATGATTATTTGTGAAATGATTCTAGGTTGGAATTTATATATTCAATTATTTTTATATTTGGAAATGATACAATAGAAAACTATTGAGGAATTTATTAGAGAAAATTGTAATTGTAAAAAAAAAAAAGTTAAAATTAATCATTTAGACAAGCCAAAACTAAAACCTGGGATCTTTTTTAATGTTTTCTCAAAATCAAAGATTTATACAATCAATATTTTTAAAAAACAAACAAAAAACTGTTCTGCTTGAGAGAAACTGATTTTTTAAATTTTCAACTACTAAGTCAGGAATTGGAATTTTTATCTGGTAAACATTATGCATAGTTGTTAAAGTAGTAGATAAGCATGAGTACTTTTATTGGAATTATATCCTGTATTAATACTGCTTCACTTAGGTGAAAACTTTAAAGTACTCATTCTTCTGAAGAGTGGGTGAGAAGGATGAGACCTTCAATAAAGACTCTTTGGTGATTAGTGTGTACATATGTATTTGCAGACCAGCCATAGAAAAGAGGGTAGGCATTTGTTTAATAGGGGGAGGGGTCTGGGGAAACTGGAAAGATTTGAGTATTTAATCTTGTTTCTTGGTTGCAACTCATTTATCCTGCAGGTTTCCTTGCTCAGTGTGGAAGGAAGAGGGTAGAGAGAGAATGTATTAACTAATGGTGTAAAATGGGAAAGTAATCCATGCATGAAATCCCACTGGAAAGAACAGTAAGAACCTACTCTCCCCACTAAAATAATCTGCAAACAAAGCACATGCTGAGGTTATAGCTAGTTTTCAGCACTCTCTAACACCTACATTTAAAAGACACATGCTAGGTTGCTGTGTTCATATTTGGACACTTTGTTTTCTTGACCATTTCTATTCCAGAAACTAATTCCAAAAATCTCAGGAATTAAAGGTTCTTTAATAAAACAGCAGATCTCATGACATATATTTATATACACATTAACTCTTTCTAGGCAATCTTTAAGGTAAATTGATGAATGCCTCATGCTATCTATAAATGTAAAGTTAATTTTTAGATGTACTAAGGCAGAATAAATTTTACAATTCCTTACTTGCAAGATGATAATAGATCATTACCATTTCCATTTGGATTGATTAAAATTCATTCCTTCTTTATATTAGTTTACATTTTGGTCCTAAGCTGCTCTCTAGCATCATGATCCTAGCTTTAAAGAGGGAAACAGCAGGCTAAGTGAGGGGTTTCTGGTTTTTGGTTCTATTTCAAAAATCTCAGCTGAAGTTCATAAAGAATCTGAAAGCATAAGATAAAGTAGAGAAAAACAAAATTTAATCATCTTTCTCAAAATCTACACTATAAAAAAATTTGTCCTGAAATTCATGCCTAACATACTTCTATTGAAACATTAACTTCTTTTTTTTATATATAGAGGATTGTTTAAATATAAACACATGTATATTCTTAATCTATGTATATTCTTAATCCCCAATGTGATTGTTGGCACTATCACATTGGGGATTAAGAATACACAGAGAGAGAGAGAGAGAGAATTTTTCTTGCTTTTTCTCAACTGACTTAAATTTAGTGATCAATTATTTCTAAGTAGACAATACTAGTGCCTTCTTAAGGCAAAATTTTGTTTGAACTGAGGTTTAATTTAATACCAATAATTGGACCTGATTGATAATTTCCAATTCTTGATTGATTTTGTTTTGGCGGGTGGGGGAGGGGTCTTGTGTCATTCATTGAAGCAGTTTTTCTGTTTTTTTAATTATTTTTTATTTGTAGGGTAAACTATTCATATATTATTTGTAACTTAAAATCTTTTTCCTAGCACTTTCCAAGACTTGAAGAATAAAAGTAACTAAATCTTACTTGTAAGATTTGAATAAAGACTTTAAAATTGTGTACAATTTAATATAAATAAATATGAAATATTTTGTGTTTTAATCATCCATTAAGCTGAAATAACTGCATGGTCCCTTTTTTATAAGTAGCCTAAATCTAATCTAGCTATTAGAAATATAATTCATAAAAAAGATACCAACGAAGTAACAATTCATAAAAGCCAAAAAAATCAGTTTTTGTTATAACAGAAATAGATACTGTTTCTGTCATCTGGTGAACATTTTGTTATTAGACAATTAAGTACAGAATGACATTACCGTGTTTTGTTTTCGTTTGTTCAAAATTGCCTAGAATTTTGTTCCTTGACTCTGTTACTGTATATCTGATGGTAATTTGTTTGCTTTTGTATTTCTTTGCTACCGAGATTCAAATAATATCTTTGCTTTTCATTTAAATAAATATAAAAAGCCAAATAGAAAATAAACTAAAGCATCAAAAGTTGTAGTGTAGTACACTGTAAGTGCTTATTTCTGCAACCATAGTGATATATTCAAATTTTATTTTAATCCCAAGTCAATATAGTGACTTTTTAAAAAATATTAAATTGAATTTTGTTTTAAATATTAATTAAGCAAAAAAAAAAAGTCAAGTAGATGTTTTAATTCAATGAAATAGACAATAGGGCGAAACGTAACATTACTCTGTTCCCTCAACAACAACAGATCTTCCAGTTGAGGGCAGTTTTGTCGGATATGGAATGCACTCGGTGTGTGCATTTGGACATGTGAATATATGCACATATTTCTGCTGAGAAGCCCTTTAGAGAGATTAGTGAAGGAGCAAAGCAAGATAGAACTTGTGTTCAAATTCTGAGGTTGCAGGTTAAAACAAGCAAGGCAAGCACTACTTTTAAAGTGTTTTCTTAACCGTCAGAATAGTTCAGTATGATGTCTTTAAAGCTGGGGAGATAAGACTAACAAAACAGTATAGACTGAACTGAAATTATGATGTTACTAGTATATCACCATTAGAACTTACATCATATAAATGTGTTTTCCATTTTATGTCTTTCTATAACTTCTTTTCTATTTAAAATATATGTAGTTAGTATTATACATATAAAACATCCATCAACATTATTAAAACATGAACGTAACCAGTTTAAAAATTGGTAGAAGTAATATGGGTGACATATTTTGAAGTTAAATTTATCTCGAAAATATGAAGTTATCACAAATCCTTTCTGTTGGATTGTTCTACCACTTTTTTTGTGTACATTATCCATAATAGATACATTAATCAAAATAAGCAGTGTTATTTGAGAAATTGTCTCTATAAAAAAAAGAACCAAAGATAGATACTGGTCTGTTCTTGTCGTGAAAACAACAATGGTTTTTGAAACTTACTTAAATAAGGAGAGAAAACTCAGATTTAAGTGAAGTGTGGGTCCTGTTATTTACTGTCTTTATTGGGGGTTAGGAGAGCTGAGATTAAACTGTAATGTTGCTTCAGGAATGACTACCAACGAAGTTTTAAGTTGCTATAAATGAAGAATGTTCTTTCAATCAAATGATAGCCCCTTCCTGTTATTCTTTAAAATAATTATTTCCTTGTTTATTAAATATCCTTAAATTGTTTCATTGCAAAGTGAGGGGGAGTCATATTGTATTAGGATAACCAAACATTTTAACACTTTGAGCCTCTAAATGGATGAAGAATGCCCATTGCTTTTTAAACAAACCAAAACCAAAACAAAAAAAAGTTTATCTTTGTTACAATAAGTGATGCATTTATCTTCTTTCTTTACCTATGGCAATGTTCTGCTAACATAGTAATAAGCTGAGTTACTCTCTGGATGTGGCAATTATTAGAAATAAATATATTACAGTGAAGCACAGAGAGGATATATAAGCAAAAAAAAAAAAAATACCAGATTTATGGAACTCTGGATTAAGCTAAAATTTAGAGTATCTTCTTACAACCAAATCCAGTGATCAAGCTTATAGTCTTTAAAACCTGTAACAAAGTAAAAACTTGAAAGTATTGTTAATATGCAGTTATTACTAATTATGATAAAAATCTATTTGTGGTTTCGTTTAATGTAACTTTATATAATATAAAATACAATTATTTTGTTTTTAAAGGTTTTTTCCCATGTTTCTTTCGAGTAAATTCAAAAACTTGAAAGTTAAACTGAGCCGAGCGCAGTGACTCATGCCTGTAATCCCAGCACTTTGGGAGGCCGAGGCAGGCGGATCACAAGGTCAGGAGATTGAGACCAGCCTGGCCAATATGGTGAAACCCCGTCTCTACTAAAAATACAAAAATCAGCTGGGTGTGGTGGCACGCACCTGTAGTCCTAGCTACTTGGGAGGCTGAGGCAGGAGAATTGCTTGAACCTGGGAAGCAGAGGTTGCAGTGAGCCATGTTTGTGCCACTGCACTCCAGCCTGGGCAACAGAGCGAGACTCCATCTCAAAAAAAAAAAAAAAGTTAAACTATTAAACTGAAAGTTAAACTGTTAAAGTTGTTTTATAAAAATCAGATATCTGTGGATTAAAATATGGTCCTTTTCTAACTTTTCCATGAAAGCTTGGAATATAACCTATTAAAAGCTAACTGACAGCCGGGCGCGGTGGCCCACACCTGTAATCCCAGCACTTTGGGAGGCCGAGGCAGTCGGATCGCCTGAGGTCAGGAGTTCGAGACCAGCCTGGCCAACATGTTGAAACCCCGTCTCGCCCTCCCCCCTCAAGCTGTTTTTCTAGCATGTTGCCCTTTTTCAACTACATTTGTGTTTCAGGTGTAGAGAGGAGAGTGAACAGGGAGTAGGGCTTTTGTCTGTTGGTCTCCCTGGACTGAAGAGAGGGAAAATAGAAGCCCAAGACTAAGATTCTCAAAATGGTTTATTACCCAGAACTCTTTGTCTGGGTCAGTCAAGAACCATTTCCAAACAAGGACATGGAGGGAAGGATTCCTAAGGGAAGACTTCCTGTCCCAAAGGAAGTGAACCACAAGAAGAACGATGAGACAAACGCTGCCTCCCTGACTCCACTGGGCAGCAGTGAACTCCACTCCCCAAGAATCAGTTACCTCCACATTTTTTAATCGTTAACACCTCCATTTATATTACATATGGTGTATGGATATTGATGAGGTCATGGTATCATATATGGGATTTTTTTTCTTGTAAATCATCAAGTATAAGAAGAAACTATGGGACTCTGAGCCTTGCTTTAGAGAATTTACAGTGGACAAATAGGTATCATCAAACCAGTTTTTAATCATTCTGACCCAAGCGAAAACGCTCAGAATTTCACACTGTGAATCCACGTTTACAACCCTTACAGGTGGGCCTTCAGGCCTGGTTCGCTACGACAATGTCTTCCACAACTCAAACTCTCACCGCGCTCACACAACCCGTCCACTCCTGCCTTTTCACTCACACAGCTCCCGACTGCTGCTTGCAGAGGCTGAGGGTCCCCCCTTTTTTTTTTCATTTAGATGTAACAAACCTAGTAGTTTATGTTCATAATTGTCTGTGTATCTCTATATTTTATCCATGTACTCTTTTGGTGTATAGAAGTAGTTTGAAACTCATTGTTTCCTTGTGGTAAGTGACCGAGATGCTGCCACAGGACCTGAGACACTGATGAATGGTGCTATTTTGGACTTTCAACATGCTCCTTGGTGAGGTAGCTCTGATGGGGTTATTTTTTATTTCCATGTTGTAAGAAGGTGTTGGTACTCTGTTTCCCTGAATGTTGTTCTCTAGACTGGATTGACTTGTTTTCCTTGTGTCTTCAGTGTGGCTTTCTTTTTTTTTTTTTTTTTTTGAGATGGAGTCTTGCTCTGTCCCCCAGGCTGGAGTGCAGTGGCGCGATCTCGGCTCACTGCAAGCTCCGCCTCCCGGGTTCACGCCATTCTCCTGCCTCAGCCTCTCCGAGTAGCTGGGACTACAGGCGCCTGCCACTACGCCCGGCTAATTTTTTTGTATTTTTAGTAGAGACGGGGTTTCACCGTGGTCTCGATCTCCTGACCTCGTGATCCGCCCGCCTCGGCCTCCCAAAGTGCTGGGATTACAAGCGTGAGCCACTGCGCCCGGCCCAGTGTGGCTTTCTTCCTCAGTGTTGTAGGTTGAGCGAATGCTACCAGAGTGTGAGAGACGATTGTCTCGTTGGCTAGCACTCACGGACATGCAGTCACAGTAGCGGGAGCAATCACAAAATCGTAATTTACTTACCAAATCTATTCCTTTCTATAGCCTCGCCTGCCTGACTTAGAGAAAGAAAAGCAATAATTTTACAGGCATTTTGAGGTGTCTCTTTGGGTTCTTTCTGTTTGAAAGGATATTTGTGAAAAAAAAGAGCAAAACCTTTTTAAATAAATTCCCCCTGAAAAAAACCCAAAACACTGGCATCTGAGTAGGAATATGAAAATGACACCTTTTCCAAATATTACATTGGAAAACAATGTCTTTACAAAATCATAATACTTTTTTAAAAGGCAGAGCATTCTTTTTTTGGCAATTTTGATAAGCAAGGTGTAGATTTACATTTTTGTCCTTGCTCCCAACGAAATGGATAAACAAAAATAAAATACCATCTACTCATGGAATGTTGTGTTAGCCAGTCTGAAAGCCCACCTTAATTTTTATATAACTGTCTTTTAGCTCTTCGTTTGATAGGGCAGGCCTTGTTCTGAACTGTTTCGCTTCTGACTGTTAAACACCAATGACGCATGCACTGCACTTCTTCGTTTTCTTCTTGCTCCCCCATTGGCCTGAGTTTCTTGTGCATTCCTCCTCTCCCTCCTTCGTTAAAATAGGTATATCAGCTGTGTAAATAGAGCAAGAAAACAGTATTCTGCATCTGTGGCATTTTTGTAGAGTTGCAGTTGTGTACTGCTGAAAATGCAGGCTTTTGTAACAGTGTGATCTGTACTGATGCACTCATGACAAGTACCCAATGTATTTTAGCTATTTTAGTAGTATTTGGTCAATAAATATGCAAGCTGTAAGGTAAAAAAAAAAAACAAACAAACAAACAAAAAAAAAAACTCCGTCTCTACTGAAAGTACAAAAATTAGCTGGGCGTGGTGGCACGCACCTGTAGTCTCAGCTACTTAGGAGGCTGAGGCAGGAGAATTGCTTGAACCTGGGAAGCGGAGGTTGCCGGGAGCCGAGATCACGCCACTGCAAAAAGCTCATAAAACAAGTTTTGCTGATTTAAAAAAAAAAATCTTACAGGTAATGTAAGGACACTGGAGATTTTGATTATATATATATGTAGCTGATTAGAGGTTGGGTATTCCAACAAATTCATTTTGAAAACAATGCATTTGAAGAAAATTGCCACTTCGGCATTATCAAAGTGATTCTGCAATGTAAAATGAAGTAATAGACTCTGGATTTTGAATCCTGCTATGGACATACTGATATAAATATGCAAATACAGTCTTGTTTTCAAAAGCCGGGATAGAGTGCATGTTAAGTCAAGAAATCAGACTCTGTGATGTAAAGGGAAGTCAAAGTGTTTAAAGCACTTGTAACTGGAAAAGAATGCATAACTGGAAGGTATCTTCCAGTTACATCTACTATAGTAAATAGTACATCCATTATAGTAAATAGTTACAATTTCTCTAAAATATAATTTGGTAGTTAAGATTTTATCTTTGGAAGTGTATGCTTTTAGCACTTTTTATTTATAAAAAGAGAGATTGAGGCAATGTGTGTTACAGCCTAGTACTAGAAGACTCAAAGTGGGAAGATACGATGTTTACCCCTTTTGTTTGTTTCTGAGACAGAGCTTCCCTCCATAGCCCATGTTGGGATATAGTGACTTGAACACAGCTCACTGCAGCCTTGAACTACTTGACTTAATCCTCCCACCTCAGCCTCCTGAGTAGCTGGGACTACAAGGCATGCACCACCATGCCCAGCTAACTTTCTTTTTCTTTTTAATACAATGTCTCATTATATTGCTCAGGCTGGTCTTGAACTCCTAGGCCCAAATGATCCTCTTGCCTCAGCCTCCCAAAGTGCTGGGATTACAGGTGTGAGTCACCACACCTGGCCCTATTTATATATATTCCAAATTCTTAGATACTTTGGATAAGGAAGTTTGGTGTTTGTTTGTTTTCTGTTTAATAAGTAGGGGATTGTACATTCTCTTTTACATGACTTTCAATTGAACTTGTTTCATAAAGATGTTTCTATAATTTGAAGGTGCCAGGTGCGGTCGTTCACGCTGGTAATCCCAACACTTTGGGAGGCTGAGGCAGGCGGATTGCGAGGTCAGGAGATCAAGAGCATCCTAGCTAACACAGGTGAAACCCCGTCTCTACTAAAAATATAAAAAATTAGCCGGGTGTAGTGGTGGGCGCCTGTGGTCCCAGCTACTGGGGAGGCTGAGGCAGGAGAATGGCGTGAACCCGGGAGGTGGAGCTTGCAGTGAGCCGAGATCGCTCCACTACACTCCAGTCTGGGCGACAGAGCGAGACACCGTCTAAAAAAAAGATAATAATAATAATGATAATAATAATTTGAAGACTAGACAGATTATTAGGGATCTACTAGATACCGATTTTACCATTGAGGCCAAGGAAGGTCAATGCAGGCAGACACAGCTAGTTCGGTGGCAGGACCAAGATGGGTTTATCGCCGAAGGACATCATTGAACAACGCAAGGGAGTAGTAGTAATAGTATGTTTTTCCTATTTTTGGTGACAAGAAAACAGACCCAAGGTGAGGTTTGCCCAGACACAAAATCATTACCTTTTTAAATAAGACGCCTACATTTATGCTTACCAGGGGTTCCGCATGTTATGGAAAGCTTAAGGTTGAAAGTCTTGATGGTGGAGGAGACCTTGAAAAAAATCACCTGCTTCACCTCAGTAACTTCAGTCAGGATCTCATTTAAACTGTTGCAAACAGATAAAATCAGTTCAATAAAAGGCTGCTAGGGAAGAAATCCCATGATTTATTTAGCCTGTGATCCCTCTCCTGTCTCTCAAAAGCTTGATTCAAGGCCCAGCTATATCAGAATCGCTAGGTGACAAGGAATCTGCTTTCTTTTTTTTTTTGTCTTAGACAAGATCTCACTATGTCACTATGTTGCCCAGGCTGGTCTCAAACTCCTGGCCTCGGGTAGTCCTCCTGCCTTGGCCTCCCAAAGTGCTGGAATTACAGTTCTGAGCCTCCGTGCCTGGCCAAGAAATCTGCTTTAACAGTCACCTCACACACTCCTAGTGGTAAGGTAAATTCTTCCTTATATCAAACTTGAAAAATGTTATGCTCTGGTTTACTCCAAATTACCAATTGACAGGGTTGAATTTTATCTTATTTTTGCTTCAGTGAAATATCAGAGGCTGGGCATGGTGCCTCATGCCTGTAGTCCCAGCATTTTGAGAGGCCAAGACAGGAGGATCACTTGAGCTCAGGAGTTGGAGACCGGCCTGGCCAACATGGTGAAACCCTATCTCTACCAAAGTACAAAAATTAGCTGGGCATGGTGCTGCGCATCTGTAGTCCCGGCTACTCAGGAGGCTGGGGTAGGAGGATTGCTTGAGCCCGGGAGTTTGAGGCTGCAGTGAGCCGAGATTGAGCCACTGCACTCCAGCCTAGGGGACAGAGCAAGACCCTGTCTCAAAAAAAAAAAAAGGAAAAAGGGCACATGTCATCAGGACTTCCTGGGGCTGAGACTTCACAGGCAGCAGGCATCCTTAAATTTCAAAAATGTATTTTAAAAAAGGGGAAAAAAAAGAAAAATACCAGGGGGTGGAGGGACTGTGTATTACTATTTAATATTTCTTACCTAAGTTCACATGAAGCACAAGGGTCTGATTCTGACAGAAGGAAATCTTTTATGAAAATGTATTGTTGGCCGGGCACGGTGGCTCACGCCTGTAATCCCAGCACTTTGGGAGGCTAAGGCGGGCAGATAACCCGAGGTCAGGAGTTCAAGACCAGCCTGGCCACAACTGGCGAAACCCTGTCTCTACTAACAGTACAAAAATTAGCCGGGCGTCGTGGCAGGCACCTGTAATCCCAGCTACTCAGGAGGCTGAGGCAGGAGAATCGCTTGAACCCAGGAGGTGGGGATTGCAGTGAGCTGAGATGGTGCCACTGCACTCCAGCCTGGACAACAAGAACAAGACTCCGTTTCAAAAAAAAAAAAAAGAAAAAATGTATTGTTTTACTTGGATTGTTGAGACAAATTTCTTACATTTGTCCAGGATGTCGGCTTGTGTTAATGGCTAGCATTAATAAGGGATTCCTTTACAGGGGATAGTTTTTTCTTTTCTTTTTCTGCTTTCCCCACAAACTATTCCTCGGGACTCCCCCAACTCCTATCTCCTAAGGAGTTGAAGAACCACTGAGGGAATTGCAAGCCCAAGCTCTCACCCCTAACTAGATACATGAACTGAAAAGTAAGACAGTCACAGTTCTTGGCTGTGCCTTTGAATTAGAAGCTGCTTTTCCATAACTTCATTTACCTGTCAATCGGTTTGTCTTCCTTCCTAAACTGTGGATGCTGCCCTGGTGCCTGTTTTGTGTGTGCGTAGCTGGTGTTGCTGTTGCCCCGAGCAGTTTTCTTCACCTCCCGGGCCTTTGTTTCCACAGCTGTAAAAAGACTTAAACTACTTCTACCACCCTTTATCTTTTTCATCCCACGAGAGCACTGAGTAGTTTTCAACAGGTATTTGTGGAATTTAGTTTTCAGAAAAAGGACTAAGACTGGGAATATCGATAAAATGAATGGACCAGTTTAGAAAGTTCTATAAAATGCGAGAGAGAAAGGGATGATTGCTTGACGCTGGAAAATAACGCAGGGAGGGATATTTTGTGTCTATATAACCAAGATCAGAGACAGAGAGAAGGAAAGAAAAATTTACTCAACATAGCTAGGTAACAGTTTGCAGGGAAAGCAGAAAAAAAAAAAAA